>NC_060276.1:106665891-106840656 GCF_021613505.1 Equus quagga | reverse complement strand
GTATTTTGGTAATTCTCACAATATTTCAAACTTTCATTATTATGATGTTTGTTATGGTCATCTGTGATCTTTGGTAATGTTTCCAACAGCATTTACTCACTTCGTGTCTCTGTGTTGTATTTTGGTAATTCTCACAATATTTCAAACTTTCATTATTATGATGTTTGTTATGGTCATCTGTGATCTTTGGTAATGTTTCCAACAGCATTTACTCACTTCGTGTCTCTGTGTTGTATTTTGGTAATTCTCACAATATTTCAAACTTTCATTATTATGATGTTTGTTATGGTAATCAGTGATCTTTGATGTTACTATTGTAATTTGTGGAGGACACCACAAACCGTGCCCATATAAGAAGGGGAACTTAATAAATGCATGTGTTCTGACTGCTCCACTGACCTGCATTTCCCCTGTATCTCTCCCCTTCCTCAGGCCTCCCTATTCCCTGAGACACAACAATATTGAAATTAGGCCAATGAATAACCCCACAATGGCCTCTAAACATTCAAGTGAAAGGAAGAGTCACACATCTCCCACTTTAGATCAAAAGCTAGAAATGATTGACCTTAGTGAGGAGGCATGTCACAAGCTGAGATAGGCTGAAAGCTAGGCCTCTTGTGCAGAACAGTTAGCCAAGTTGTGAATGCAAAGGGAGAAATCTTGAAGGAAATTAAAAGTGCTACTCCAGTGAACACACAAATGATAAGAAAGTGAAACAGCCTTATTGCTGATATGGAGAAAGTTTTAGTGGTCTGGATAGAAGATCAAACCAGCCACAACATTCCCTTAAGCCAAAGCCTGATCCAGAGCAAGGCCATAACACTCTTCAATTCTAGGAAGGCTGAGAGGGTGAGGAAGCTGCAGAGGAAAAGTTTGAAGCTAGCAGAGGTTGCTCCGTGAGGTTTAAGGAAAGAAGCCGTCTCCATAACATAAAAGCGCCAGGTGAAGCAGCAAGTGCTGATGGAGAAGCTGCAGCAAGTTCTCCAGAAGATCCAGCTAAGATCGTTAACGAAGGTTGCTGCACTAAGCGACAGATTTTCAATGTAGACAGAACAGCCTTCCATTGGAAGAAGATGCCATCTGGGACTTTCACAACTCGAGAGAAGTCAATGTCTAGCTTCAAAGCTTCAAATGATAGCCTGAATCTCTTGTTAGAGGCTAATGCAGCTGGTGACTTTAAACTGAAGCCCATGCTCATTTACCCGTCCGAAAATTCTAAGGCCCTTAAGAATTATGCTAAATCTACACTGCCTGTGCTCTATAAATGGAAGAACAAAGCCTGGATAACTGCACATCTGTTTACAACATGGTTTGCTGAATATTTTAAGTCCATTGTCTACTGCTCAGAAAAAAAGATTCCTTTCAAAATATTACTGCTTATTGACAATGCGCCTGGTCACCCAAGAGCTCTGATGGAGACGTACAATGTGATTAATGTTGTGGCAAACTTCATCGTCTCATTTTAAGAAATTGCCACAGTCACCTCAGCCTTCAGCAACCACCACCCTGATCAGTCAGCAGCCATCAACACTGAGGCAAGACCCTCCACCAGCAAAAAGATTATGACTTACTGAAGGCTCAGATGATGGTTCTCATTTTTTAGCAATAAAGTATTTTTAATTAAGATATGTACATTGGTTTTTTAGACATAATGCTATTGCACACTTAGTAGACTACAGCATAGCGTAGACATAACTTTTATATGCACTAGGAAACCAAGATTCACGTGACCCACTTTATTGTGCTATTCGCTTTATTGTGGTGGTGGTCTGGAACAAACCCCCCCAGTATCTGCAAGGTGTGCCTATTGTTGAATCCTACCCCTGTGCTTGAATACCCATTTCTACTCCACTGTCAATCCCTGGAAACATTTTTCCTCCTGGGGTCTATATTTCTTAGAGAACATTAGGTTCCCTTTGATGAATGACTGAATGGCAGTAAAGAAACACCATCCTAAAGAATATAGTTCTGCAGGCCATATTTTCATTTTAAAAAACATTTTTGGCTTAGAAAGCCAATTGGAATGACCGTGTTGCTTTTCTAATGGTTTAGAATAATTGTAGAGAAATTATTCAGTTCAGAGCTGGGCAAGTTACATTGCCTCAGGTGTGTAACTTTACATCAGGGGCCTAGTGGGCTGACAGGGAGAACAGAAACCTGTTAGTTAAAGAATAAATTCAATCACTGTCCTCAAGGAAACTGCAATCTAGTAGACAGAATGCGATTTTCTAAATACATATATAAAAACACAGAAACACAGATTTCAACATGTAACCTATTTTTAAGTCCAGTTTATATCTTTCCCTTGGGCAATATTGGGGTTCTTGAGGTATAACACAGAGGCACAGTTTGCATGAGGTTTCCTAAGAATTGAAGTCACAAAGCAGTTTTGTTAGCCACCTCTCTGCACACACCCAGCATATACTTTGATCAAGAAATTCCCCAGGATGCACCAATTGTCGTGTTGTTGTTCCTGCAGAGAAACTCTTGGGAATGTCGAAGGAACATGGTTTCCTTACAATGCCCAGGCATTTGCTGCTCAGGGGCATCTCTAGTTTCCTCCTGAGTAGGGCCATTGTTGAAGGTTTCCTCAACATTAAACTGCACATTCTATAATTTCCTCAAAAGAAGATGCTCCAAAAATGAAACTGTGACTTGAACCTTGATTTTTTTTTTTTTTTTGCAAAGAACAGTAACAGACTTTGGCAACGTTGTCCAGGGGAAATGGCCTGGAGTGCATCCTGAGATAGTTATCCCTGAAGAAACAGCTATGGAGGAGGTGTGTGGGACTTGTAAAAAGTGTCAAAGAGGTAGGCCTGACAGAATTAAGGTCCTAGTACATCTAGGAGGGGGAATAAATCTAATAAAAACCTTTATTATTTGGGTCTCAGACTTTTCAGCAGCTGAGGCTAAGGGGAGAAGACACAAATAGACTTCTTGGGAAATGGATAGAATTGTTCAGGAGAAAAGTTTCTGGACAAGATGGGCCTTCAAATATAGCATGGCAGACACAAAAATGAAAGATCTTACTTCATATACTGATATCCCATGAAGAAGCTCATAGAAGGGGGAGAACTAGAGGCCAGGAGCAGGAAGAAAGAAGCCTGCATTGCAGCAAAAGCAGCCAGCTAATGAGGTCATTCCATGAGAGTAGGCTGGATGCAACTACCTGATGTTTGCATTCATTCAGAGAGCCTCAAAGAACCATTGGCAGGTTTAAGGTATAATGATGATAGGTAAGAAAAGATTAGAGGCAGGAGATAGACAAGGAGATCCCTCTCTGATAGTGCTTTGTCTTGGCTATTAAATTTCAAATAACCACAAATTTGGAGCTAGAACCTTCAGGTTCAGAATTAACCTTATCCACTAAACCAGTCAACATAATTTCAAAATCATACCATCCTCTCCATTTTTACCCAATATAATGACTCTAATTCGGTTACTAAAGTCAAGAGAGAAGTGATATGTCTTCAATTTTAATGAAATAGTAAAAACTATAAAAATTCCACTTCAGGCCATTACAAAATAACTGACCCTTGATTTATTATCCTGTCAACAACAAATAAACATTGGACAAAATATACATGGCAACTATTTTCAGGCAATGAATAATAGGCTGTGCAGTACTGTAATCCTTGAGAGAAAGAAAATCCACAAGGTGAATCCCACAATCATCCCAGCCTTCTGCCTATGAATACTCCCTTGCCTCACACTGGGAAGTGGAGGGAGATGTTATGGCGAACATCTGCCTTAGTGAGCCAGAAATTGGAGTTCTGGGCTACTGAAGAGACTGGAATTTGTGGGACTCAATACCAGAGAAAATGGAGCTATGAAGAAGGGTAGCATCAGAAGTTTGCATGGTCCTGAGCTAAGACCTGGGCTGCACATAGGCAGGCCTTGACTCTGCTAGGCTTATCAGAGATTGTATGTTATGGAGTTGATTGCTAAATGGAGATACCAGAGGTTATGCAATACTAAAAGATAATGGTATTCTGGCCTAGCCACAGAGGAGAGATCCGGATCAGTAAGCACCTCAGGCATTCAGTTGAGAAGCCCACATCTCAGGAGTAAGAACTACATCCTAGAGTAAGGGACAGGAAGTTAAAGACCCACTCTAACAGAATAAAACTAAGCCAAACAGGACCTAAATATGCCACCAGTAATTAAAAGGGTTTTCAAAACAAAACTCAATGCCCTTTATAAAAAGATGACATAATGTAGACTCTATACAATTTATCATTTACAATATCCAGCATTCAAAAAAAAAAAATCCTAACCATGCAAAAGGGCAGAAAAATGTGTCCCATGGTCAAGAAAAGTAGCAGTTAATAGAAACATACCATGAGAGGGTGCAGCTATTGGCATTAGCAGACAAGGAATTTAAAGCAGCTATTATAAATACGTTTTTAAAAACCTAACAGAAAAGATAGTCAGAATGAGTGAATAAATGATAAATTTCAGCAGATAAATAGAGATTATAAAACTGTATGAAACAAATATTTTATAACTGAAAAGTACAATATCTGACATGGAAAACATCACTGGATGAGATTAACAGCAAAATGAAGACTGTAGAAGAAAGGATTCTTGATACCAGATCGACAGAAATTCCCCATCTGAAAGAAAGGGAAAAAGAGGTTAAAATAACTCAATTGAGTTTCAGTGACAGGTGAAACAATATCAAATGGTCTAACATGGTTGGAATTGCAGACAGAGAGGAGAAAGAGAATGAAGCAGAAAAAATACTTGAAGAAAAAATGCCTAAAATTTCCCCACACTTGTTTAAAAACAATCGTCTTTCTGATCTAAGAATCTCAGTGAACTCCAACCATGATAAATACAAAGAGACCTATACCTGTGCATACCATAGTCAAACTGCTGGCTTCTTGTCGGAAACAGTGGAAGCCATAATTCAATGCAATGGCATCTTTAAGGTGATGAAAGAAAAAACAAAACAAAACAGAATTCAACATCTAGGGAAAACATCCTTCAAAAAAAGAGTAAAATCAAGACCACTTCAGATAAGAGAATGTTGGGAGAATTTGTTGCTAGGAGACCTGCACTAAAAAAAAATAATAATAAAGGAAGTTCTTTAAGCTGGGGTGAAATGACATCAGACAGAAAGTCAGATCTACAAGAAGGATTTACTAACAATGATAAATAAGTGGGTAAACATAAAAATCCGGATTTTTTTTCTTCTCTGAATTTCTTAGAAAGACAACTGACTAAGGCAAAAATAATAACATGTATCGTGGGTTTTATTATGTTTTTATAAATAAAAATACATGATATATTAAAGATGAGGAAGATGGAGTTTTGCTGTTGAAAGTTTCTTATATTTTACATTAAGAGCTATAATATTATTCTGAGTATATTGTTATGTTAAGTATGCATGTTATATTACTAAATCAATGGTTCTCATCCAGGGGTGATTTTGCCTTCCAGGGGACGTTGGACAATGTATGGAGACATGTCAGTTGTCAAAACTGGAGGAAGATGCTACTGGCATATAGTAAGTACAGGCCAGGGATGCTGCTAAACATCTTACAATGCACAAGGCAGCCCCACAACAGATAATTATTTGATCCAAAATGTCAGTAGTGTTGATGCTGAGAAGCCCTGTTCTAAAACAAGCACTAAAAAAGGCCAAGAGGGGGCTGGCCCCGTGGCCGAGTGGTTAAGTTCATGCGCTCCGCTGCAGGCGGCCCAGTGTTTTGTTAGTTCGAATCCTGGGCGCGGACATGGCACTACTCATCAGACCACGCTGAGGCAGCGTCCCACATGCCACAACTAGAAGAACCCACAACGAAGAATACACAACTATGTACCGGGGGGCTTTGGGGAGAAAAAGGAAAAAAAATAAAATCTTTTAAAAAAAAAAAAAGGCCAAGAGGTATTATACAGGAATTAAAAGGGAATAATAAAAGATATCTGTTAATCTAAAAGAAGTCAGGAAGGGAGGAATAGAGGAACAAAACCACATAGGACAATTAGAAAACAAACAGTGAGATGGTAGGCTTAAACCAAATCTTATCAATAATTATATTAAATGTATAATAATTCAACACTCCAAATAGAAGACAGAGAATTACAGACCATATAAAAAAGCAAGACTCCACTATAGGCGCTCTAAAGAAACATATTTTATATACAAAGATAGGCTGAAAATAAAAGAATGGGAAAGGATACGTCATGCAAACAGTACACATCAGAAAGCTGATGTAGCTATATTAATATCTGACAGAGTTAACTTCAAAACATGGTGGATTAACAGAAATAAAGTAGACTATCTCAAAATGATAAGGTCAATTCATCAGAAGGATATACAATCTTAAATAACAGAGCTTTAAAATGCATGAAGTTAGAACTGACAAAATAAAGAGACGAATTCACAACCATAGGTGGAAAATTTAAGACTCCTTTCTCAGGAATTAGTAGAACAAGTAGACCAAAAAACCCAGCAGGGATATAGAAGATTTGAATGAGACTATCAACGAACTTGACCTAATTAATATTTATAGAAGTCTATAGCCCCCAAACTGCAGAATACATATTCTTTTCGAGTGTCTATGAAAAATTCACCAAGATAGACCATATGCAAGGTCATAAAAATGAATCTTAATTTATTTCAAAATACCAAAATCCTACATTGTATAGTCTCTGATTGTAATAGAAGTAAATTAGAAATCAATAACAATATGACATCTAGAAAGTCCTTAAATATTAGGAAATTTAGAAATACACTTCTAAATAAAGTGTAGGTCAAAAAAGAAATCCCGAGGCAAATTAGAAAATATTTAGAACTGAATGAAAATTAAAATATATTATACCAAATTTTGTGGGATACTACCAAAATAGTAAAATTTGTAGTTTTAAATGCTTATATTTGAAATGAGAAAAGTTTAAAACCAAGATCAAAGTTTCCTCTTTAAAAAAGCTGAAGCAAGAAGAGTAAATTAAGTCCAAAATAAATAGAAGAAATAATAAAGATAAGAAAAAATCAATAAAATAGAAAACAGATAATACAAAATTTAAAAAGACAAAAGTGTATTCTTTGAATAAATAAAATCGAAAAACTCTAGGAGGATGATCAAGAAAAAAAGGAACACAAATTATTAATACCATGAATGAAAAAAAGGATATCACTAAAAATACTATGGACATTAAGAAAATAATATGGCAATGTTATATAGAAATTCATTCCAATAAATTCAATATATTGATAAAATGGACAAATTTCTTATAAAATGCAAATAACCAAAATTGACAGGAGAAAAATAGAAAATCTGATTTTTACTGTGTCTATTAAAAATGAAATTCCTAATAAAACTTCTTCACACAAAAACTCCACACCTGTGGAGGTGGAATTATATCAAACATTTAAGGATGAAATATTACCAATACTTTACAAGTTATTTCAGAAAATAGAAGTAAGGAGAACACCTCTCAACTTGGTTTTATGAGACCAGCAAAAACCCAGTATCAAATCTTGACAAAGACATTAAAAGCAACTACAGACCAATATGTGTTATGAACTTAGATGCAAAATTCCTTAACAGAACAATAGTAAATTGAATCTAACAAGATATAAAAAGGACAATACACCTTGACCAAGACAGACTTGTCTCAACAGTGTAAGGCTGATTTAAAATCAATTAATGTAATTAAGCATTGACAGAATAAGGGAGAAAAGCCGTAATATTATCTCAATAGATGAAGAAAAGCATTTGACGAAAATGGTACATCCATTCACGATAAAAACGCTCAGAAAACTAGGAATAAAAGGGAACTTCCTCAACCTGAGTAAGGGAATCTACAAAAAACCTACAGCTAACATCATACCTAATGGTAAAATATTGAACATGTTCCCCTAAATTTAGGAATCAACCAGAGATGTCCTCTTTCACCAACTCTATTCAACAATGTACTAAAAGTCTTGCCTAGTGTGATAAGGCAAGAAAAAAAAAGGCATATAAATTGGAAAGAAGAAGTAAAACTATTTTATTTGCAGTCAACAGGAATTTTACATTGAAAATCTTCAGGAATCTAAAAACAACTACTAGAACTAATGAGTGAATTTATCAAAGGCACATGATACAAGGTCAATATAAAAATCCAATTTGATTTCTAAATTCTTGCAGCAAGTAATTGAATAATGAAATTCTAAAATTTAATTTGTAATAGTGTCAAAATAGTGTCAAAAACATAAATACTTCTTAGTACATTTAACAAATACTAAATATACCTCTACACTGAAAACTATAAAAAATTACTGGAAGAAATTATAAAAGGCCTATTATAAAATGGAACATTTACCATGTTAAGTGGATTATAAAACTCAATATTGTTAAGATATCAATTCTCTCTAATTTGATGTATAGATCTGGTACAACCTCAATCATAATTCTAGCAGGATTTTTAAATAGAATTTGACAGGCTGATTCTAAAATTTGCACGGAAATACAAGGGACTGAGAATAGCCAAAACAATCTTGAAAAAGACATAAAAGCTGGGCCACTTGCATCACCTAACTTCAAGACTTACTATAAAACTACATTAATCAGGGGCTGGCCCCGTGGCCGAGTGGTTAAGTTCGCGCGCTCCGCTGCAGGCGGCCCAGTGTTTCGTTGGTTCGAATCCTGGGTGCGGACATGGCACTGCTCATCAGACCACGCTGAGGCAGTGTCCCACATGCCACAACTAGAAGGAGCCACAACTAGAAGGACCCACAACGAAATATACAACTATGTACTAGGGGGCTTTGGGGAGAAAAAGGAGAAAAATAAAATCTTTAAAAAAAAAACCTACATTAATCAATATGATGTCATATTGGCATAAAAGTAGACAGATGAATGGAGGAGAATAACAAGAGCAGAAATAGATCCACACTTATAAGGTCAATTGATTTTTAATATAGACACTAAAGCAATTTAATGGGAAAAGGAAATTCCTTTCAACATATGATTCTTGACTAACTAGATATTCATATGGAAAATAATGAACATTGACTTCACATGCAAACATCAACTCAAGTTATGTCGTAGAAGTGAATACAAAAGCTAAAACTATAGATCTTCTAGTAGAAAGTTACTAGAGAATATCTTTGCTATCTAGGGGTAGGCAAAGATTTCTTAAATAGGGTACTGAAATCAATAAACATAAAAGAAAAAACTAATAAATTAGACCTCATCAAAATTTAGAACTTCTGCTTATTAAAGCAGAGAGTTGAGAAAACTTAAAGGCAAGCCATAGACTAGCAGAAAGTATTCACAATATGGATATCTGACAAAGGGTGTGTAGTAACGATATACAAAGAATGCTTTTAATATAGTAATATAAGGCAATCAACTCAATTTAAGTGAAAATACTTAGACACTTAAGAAAGGAAGAAACACAAATGCCCAATAAGCACTTAGAAAAGTGTTTAAATTTATTAGTTATCAAGGAAATATAAACTAAAACCACAGTTACCTATTAAAACCACTGTTCAACCACCAGAATGGCTAAAATTAAAATGACCACCACACCAAATTTTGTCGAGGAAATGGAGCAACTCATGCATTGCTGGTGAAGTGGAAAATGATACAATCACTTTGGAGAACTGTTTAACAAACTTTTACACAGTTAGCAAAACATCTACTATGCGACCCAGCAATCCCACTCCTATATATTTATCTGAGAGGAATGAAAGCATAATTCCACAAAAACAGTTGTACAAGAATGTTTATAGCTGTTTTATTTATCATGGCCCCAAACTGGAAACAACCCAAGTTGGTGTTATCATCATACAGTGGAATACTCCTCAGCAATAAAAACTAGTGAACTACTAATACATAAAATAGTGTGAATGAATCTCAAAACCATTATGTTGAGTGAAAAAATAATACATACTTTATGTTAAGAACAGCAAAATTAATCAATGATGATAAAAATTAGAACAGTAGTTGTCTATGGGACTGCGGCAATTGATTGAAAGGGGGCACAAGGGAATTTTCTAAAGTGATGGAAATGTTCTGTCTTTTCATTGAGGCATTGGTTACATGGGTGTGTACATTTGTCAAAACTAATCAAATTGCACCCTTAATATCTGTGCATTTCACTGTATGTAAATTTTAATCCAATTTAAAAACTCTCTAAGGGAAAATTATTCTGGGGTCAGATAATGATCAATCCTGCAAGCCAGGTTAATGAGGTTGGACTTTACCCTGCATGCAACAGGACTTCAATAGAGATTTTTAACCAGGGACTGAATGTATTTATTTTTTAAGGAACACATTTCTGACAAAAGTGTAAAAGACAGATTGGAGAGGGGAGTATCTGGAGGCTATTGCAAGTCCAGGCAGTAAGTGATGAGGCATGAAACTAGGGCAATGGATGTGGGTGTGAGGGAGTTAACAGATGGGAGAAACATCACAGAGTCAATATCAGTGGAAATGTGTGGTGGGGCTGGAGAGAGATAAGGGGAAGTTGAGGATGGTTGCCATTTGTCAAGGTAAAGACCACAGGTGTGTTTTTATTGGGGAAAGGGAATGAAGTGTTAAGAAAGCAGGAAATATGTTCTGTTATAGATGAGGTCACGCTGCCGGCAGGACGTCCATGTGGAGTTTTCCAATCAGCACTTGGAGGTATGGATATGGAAAATAGGAGAGTAACCAGAACTGGAATCAGGGCTAGAGATAAAGACTAAGTGGCCTGAGAAAATAAGCAGAGTGGGAGAGAAGAGGGCTAAAGGCAATGCTACACCAGGGATCTCAGACCTGATCGCTTGCACCAAGCTTGAGAGTTCAGAGAAAACGTGTAAAGCTTCTAAACACTAAAAATATGACCTGCTCACTTTCACAAAACCCTAAATGCCCTCAGGTCTTAATCCTACAGACGTCTGTCATTTTCCTCCCTGCCTACCACCGATAACAGACAAGAGAGACAAGGGAGGGTACGTTTGGTGAAAACTAACTGCTACCAATTCTCAACACCCTGTCAGGAGCCACCTTTGGCTTAAAGGAATGTAGTAGAGGTCACAATACAGGGCAGTGCAAGTGGTACATTTAACCAGCTTTGGGAGCTTGGAGCTGAGAGTTGCAGAATGCTAAGTAGTAAGTAGCATTCTGTGACTCTCCTATTTTAGTGACATGTTATTAGTCATTTGAAAATCAGGTAAAAACCCACATAAAAACGTCCCTGCTTCTCTTTCTGCTGATGGTGTGGCAGCAGGTGGTGGTGGTGAGTCCTTAAAGTGGCAGTTATGACGACAATGGTTGAATGTACCTGAATGCCCCAAGGCTTTCAGGTAGCCCCCCTCCTCACAGCTTTGGGTTGAAGGAGCATCCAACAGACAGCACACACAACACAGCTAACTTTAAGATAAAACCAGGGAAGAGGATCCAGTGAAGCTTAGAGAGAAGAGATGGAAGACAAATGAGGAAAGAAGAGCAGCCAAGAGCTAGGAAAGAACATCAGTAATGAGTGTGCTTAACAATATTGAATGCTGCCAAGAGGTCAGGAGGATGAATACTTGGAATTGGCAATTAGATGCAGAAATTAGGATGTCGTTAGAGAGCATTAAGGACCATTTCCCACAGCATTATGAAAGCCTGATTGATGAGCAGGGAGCTGAAGAGTGGAAGGATAGATAAAATGTAGACATCAAATACACCTCTTATTTTGAAAAAGTTACAGGAAAAAAGAACGTGCAGGTGTGGGGTGGGGCAGTAGCTTGCAGAAAAACCAGAACTCAGGAAGATTTATTTAGGAAATGAAAACTTAAGCATATTTAATGGATAAGGGAAAGGGTCAAGTGGAAAAAGAGGCAGAAACTGAAGAAAAGATAAATGATAAATAGAAACGGGTGAGGCTGGGAGCAGGAGAAAGAATATGACAGCCACCATACAGCCTGCCCCCAGCATTCCAGGCACACTATGGATCAGGACAGGAGGAAGCTCTCTTTCTTGGCAAGCTTCTCAACTTCCCTACTCCCACTTTCTCTCTAGGCTCCATTTACAACTGCCTGCTGCTCAGTTACACCTGAGTGGTCCACATACACTCCCAAACTCAACATACTCATAAATCAACAACTCAACTTTCCACAAACTTATTTTCTCTCATGCTTTTCATATTTCATCTAACTACACCCTCCTCCCTGCACTGGTAAATAAGGCCCTAAATCTGTATGTGGCACACCAAGAATATTCAAGGTTAATGAGAAGATACAGTTCTTGAGATAGATCATAAGCATCCCACAGCTCCTAGGGACCAGGCCCTCTGATTCATCCACCTGGCCTCTAACCACTCCCAGGGAGCCTGTTTCCAATAGCCTGGAACCTGGATCTTCTCCTATGGAGCTTCATAATAAATGCAAACCTAAGCTTAACCCTCTCCAGAAGCTAGAATCTTCCCCGTTGACTTGAGCTGTCTTGAAAATGCAATCCATCTAGATCTTGGCTGATGCTTGAGAGGCCTGAGTGCTCATCCCATCCACCAGTGGAATGACTAACTTGGCAAAATTCTGGACAGCTAAATCCATAGACCTCTTATCCCTGTTACCTTCCTCCCCAATACATAAACCCCAAGTCTTCTGACCATTCTTTGCTACATTCACATTTCCAGAATGTTGTGTGCTTTCTCACTCCCATTTCAAACTCCCATTGATCCCTACCCTTCATAAACTTTCCCTTGAGCCCTAAAGAACTCCCTTTTCTATGATTACAACCTTTCCATATTTGCATCCTCTTCTTGGAGATTCCTTCCATCTCCTTGCTGAAACTGAGAGCCAGGGCTCTCCCCCAAAGACTCGGCTTCACTTAAAACCCTCTCAAATGGGGAATACTCTCTTTTCTACACCTCTTCAGTGCCCCCTGTTGCTTTCAGGACATTGTTCTTCCATCTTCTTGGAGAAAAACATCTACCCCATTGGTGTTCATGCCATCGGCCCATTATGGAAGACTGAAATTCAGCCTTGTTTTCAGTTTTTCTGTATGCTCCCTTATTTATTTTATATTAAAAGTAACTTTTCCACAAGAAGTCTTTAGACATGTTCCTGTAACTGAGCAGCAGTTTCTAAGAGAATAGCTCTAAGAGAATCTGCATTGTCTTTTATATTGGCTAAGTAATTAAAGCTAGATCAGTGTGGTCACAGTAAGCAGGTTAATTATCCCAAGGATGAGTAAATTCAACATCCAGTGGTTATTCAATGCCAAATCCAGCCTCTGTAGTTCACAGCAATTCAATCTCTATAGTTCACAACCATAAGTGAACAAATCCTATTTTCTACACAAGCATCTTAACAAATGTAGTTTATAATAGTAAACATTGATAATCTCAAGGTTACAAGTCAACAGTTCTTACAACTATTTTTTTTTTTAAATCTCTCAATGTTATAGGAAACTTCTCTACGATTTTTAGTAATTAGAACTAGACAGAAATTTACCTTCATGATGAGAATACATTGCATAAATATAGCTTTAACTCAAGTTGTATGCTATCTGGTATGTAACTATTCCCCAACCTTTATTCTCTGTCTAAATAAAAGCTAATGATTAATCTAGTGCATTGTCTGCACAAACTACTTGTGTCCACAATTTCTTAAAGTTATCCGTTAAGAACTTATACTTAGAGCCCATGAATAATTTTATACAAGCTAAATCAAGTTAATGTAAAAATTATTCATTTTATTTTCCAAAGGCTAAATCACTCTTTCCTCTTCCTCATTGCTATCATCTACCAAACCCCTGGTCTTCCCGTAATCCATTTAAGATATTGATACTAGTATCACCAATTTCCTGTGTACCCAAACATCTGTCATTATCCTGAATACTGTATCAGCCACAAACACACAGTGTTTTGGGCTGAATTGTGTCCACCCAAAATTCACATATTGAGTCCTAACCCCCAGTACCTCAGAATGTGACTGTAGGATCTTTAAAGAGGTAATTAAGTTAAATGAAGTCATTACAGTGAGCCCTAATCCAATATGGCTGATGTTCCTGTGAGAAGAAGAGATTAGGACACAGACACACATAGAAAGAAAACCATGTGAAGACACAGGGAGAGGAGGGCCATCTAAAAGTCAAGGAGAGAAGCTTCAGAAGAAGCCAACCCTTTTGACACCTTGATCTCAGATTTCTAGCCTCCAGCACTGTGAGAAAATATATTTCTGTCATTTAAGCCACCCAGTGTTTGGTATTTTGTTGTGGCACCCCTAGCGAACTAATGCACATGGTATTTACTTTGTGCCAGGCATCATTCTAGGTGACTTACCTCCATCAATTCACTTAATCCTCACAGCATCTATATAAAATAGGCACATGAGGAAAGTGAGGTACAGGGAAATGAAATAACCTGCTAAGCTTACACAGCTCAGCAGAGTCAGAAGCCAGGTTATCCAATTCCAGTAAAGAAGCTGTTGACAATGATTCCTTGATCCTGCAAAGCACTAGGTATGCCATTAGCCTTTATTTAGATGGAGAAGCATACAGGTTAGAGACTGTTTACAGAAGTTACCTGCTGTATTCTGTTCTGTTGAATGACCTCAATATCCATGTGGATGTTTAGCCCTCAATTTCATGAACTTGAGTCCACCTCTAGCTACTGTCCTATTACTCTTCTCCCATCTAGGGCCAAAGAGCTTTAACAGTTATTCTCACAATCTCCATTTACTTCAGTGTTACTCCTTAATCCACTGCAATATACTTCCTATGCCTACCATATCTCTGAAGCAGCCATTACTAAGATTAATTGCAACTTCATTTTTGCTGAATACAATGAAAAACTTTCATTTTATTTGTTTTTATAATTTTGAATAGGTCATACATACGTACATATGAAACAATATTTTAAAAGTTCAAAAATGTAGAGTGAAAAGGAAGTCTCTCTCCAACCCATGTTTTCCAACTTAGTTCCCTTCTCAAGAAACAACAGCTATCATCAGTTTTTCTTGTATTTCCTTCTAGAGATATTTTATGTAAAAATGAATAAAACAGTCTTTAATTTTTTAAAAAAATTATAAATTGGAGTATACTGAAAACGTTGTTCTGCTCCTTGATGTTTTCACGTAATGACAGGTCTTAGAGCTCTTTCCATATCAGTACATATAGAGCTTTGAACAAAGTTGTTCCTTTGAACAATTGCATATTACTCTATTAATTCTATGACATGAATGCATAAAAATTTATTTAACACATCCTCTATAACATTATGTTCTTTCAGTATTCACAATCATGCTGCAATATGTCAAACACGTATGTCAAGAATACATGCATAATACATAGAAGTGGAATTGCTGGGTCAAAGCACTTGTTGATAGATGCTGCCACATTGAGTGCCATAGTAGTTGTACCAATTTATCCTCCCACCAGCAATGTTTGAGAGAACATTTCCTGATGCCCTCTCTAACACGGTACATCAATTCTGTCTCCCTGAAGTTTTAATTTGCATTTTTAAAATTTTGAGTAAGATCAAGCATCTTTTTGTATATTTAAGAGTCATGTATGTTTCTTTTGAACTGGCAGTTTCTAGCAATGGACACTTTTTGAACAGTATCTTATATGACTCTTGTTCAGAGTTGGATGATGTTGACCACTGCTTTCTTCTGGTTGTGCTCTCTTTTCTTGGCTTCTGTTCACCACCAGTGCAGTTTCCCTTCTTCCTCTCTGACTCCTTCTCAGTGTCCCCTATGTAGCTCTTTCCTTTTGCTTGTCTCTTAAATGCTATTTCTCTGGGTTCTGTCCTATACAGAGCAGGGAATAGGGTGAGGCAAGCAAGGTGCCTAGGGCACAAACTAAGGAGGTGCTCACTCTCAGGGTCATGAAAGTGCAGAGTCAACACTTGTATGGCCCCGAGCATGAGTGCATGGAGGGATAGATAGTCATAACAGTATGCACGTCCTGGCAGGTGTTTGCAATTTTCTCACTGCTGTCTTGAATATTTCCTTAAAATTATTTTTTGCTTTAAGCAATAAGAACTTTTGAGATTAAGGAGAAAATGAGAGATTTGGATTCCTAGGAACTGAGTGTTATGTAATTCTAGGTGAGTCATTGTTCTATAGTAAAGGAGGAGGAGAGTCTCAAAGCTTATTACAGGCTGTCGAGGGTAGCAGTAGATAAAGATGATAACACAATTCCTCTTCCCTTTTCCATTTGTGAGAAAAAGAACATATTATGATATGATATGGCACATAAATTGGAAATAATTCTTGAGCATAGGTTTGCTAAAGAGCTCAGAATATACATTTAATAATTATATTATGTCATGTGGTTTCATAATGTTATATGTTAAGGATGTGTTTCAAATAGTAGTTTCCTTGCATTGTTTCTGAACATTAGAGGTTCTATGATTAATAGTCAAAGCTGAAATGGAAAAAGAAAATACTGGTCTTAAACTCTCTTATGGGATTTTGAGAATAGAAGCTTATATTTTGTTTGCTTGTGATCAAAACAGTATCAGGTTGAAAACTATCTGGTTGAATAAAAATCATTAGTACAGTTTCTGGAATTTATCTTTATTTTATAGGTTTAGACTCTAAAGGTTAGTATTTATGCTGCTGTTATGTTTTCTTAGACACCAGAATGATCAAAATTTGAATAAGTTGTCATAAGAAGTGATGTCCAGCTAGGATAGCAAGATTCAAAGGGTCAGATTTTCAATGACATTGATAACTAGATTGTCAGATTAGATCATATATTTCATATATTTGTGCCTTTTATAAAAATATAGTTTCTAAAATCCAAATAGCAAGAGGTTAATATTTAATCATTAATTACTATCTGTCATGAAGTATTCATTTATTGTAAGTTTATATCTGAACACATTTTTATATTTTTATTGCTAATTGTTAGCTACTAAAATCCATTGCTTAATTTTTATCCCGATTCTCTCTCCAAGGCCCTAAAAACCAATACAAGGTGAATATTTTCTTTGAATCAGATGGCTTCCAGGCCATATACATGCATTTGACTCTACTTTTTAAAACTTTTCTGAGATGTTTGATTTGAAAAATTCTTGCAAGTGGGTTTTCTCATTTTGCAAGTTGATCTTTTATAATGATATTTTATGAATAATTTTTGTATCATTCACGCATTTCATGCTGCACTATCTTCTCATTTTTCTACGGATATTATGATGGTTTATTGAACTTCTAGTCTATTTACATAGTGTATGCTGTTTTCATGGTTGCATTTTTTTTTTTTGAGGAAGATTAGCCCTGATCTATCATCTGCCACCAATCCTCCTCTTTTTGCTGAGGAAGACTGGCCCTGAGCTAACATCCATGCCCATCTTCCTCTACTTTATATGTGGGACACCTACCACAGCATGGCTTGCCAAGTGGTGCCATGTCTGCACCTGGGATCTGAACCAGCGAACCCTGGGCCGTGGAAGCAGAACATGTGAATTTAACCACTGCACCACCCCTTCAGGTTGCATTTTTTTTTCTGTTTGTTGGTTTTGCTCTCTCTCTTCCATATTCAAATTCTTTTTTATTTTTTAAATTATTCTTCTATTTTTTCCTGTAAAACTTTGACCTTTCAGTTTTAAATTCTTAAGCTGTCTGGAACTGATTATAGACAAGAGATCCAATTTTATTATTTTTCCATGTGGATATTAAACTGTCCTAGCACCTTTTGCAACTTTATTGAGGTATAATTGACAAAAATCGTATATATTTGATGTGTACAACTTGATGTTTTTATTTCTGTATTCAAATTCTTTTTACAATTGAGTAAATTTTTATTGTCTACTCATTTTCAATATGGCAGACTAAAAAACCAATTGGGAGGAGTTCTGTTTTAGCAATGATTTACTAGTTTCTTTCAGAACAACAATCCTGAAGATAAGAGCTAGCAAAACTGGATGAAACATGAGAAGCATTTTTATGGAGGCATTAGAGTCACCAAGACAGCAAGAACATACAGAGCTAATATCCCAGAGAGGGGAAACAGAGTTTGTGGCAGTTTGGGGGACAAAAATTAGAGTTTAGGACTCTAAAATCCATGCAATGGAGGTATAGCCCAGGTAAACACTCTTGGTCTTCAGTTCTGACCCTAAAGGGATAACTAAGAGTTAGAGTAAACCAGAAATAGACCAGCTCTCACAAAGTCAGAAGTTCAACTTCAAATCAGCTTCATCTTCAATTTCACCAAAGTGGTCTTTTTAGACTAATTGACTGCCAGAAGCAAGAATAAATCCTCTCTGGAGAAATATAACATTATCTAGAGCCTCAAATTATCTCTAAAATTTTCATACACAATGTCTAGCATTCAATGAAAAATAACCAGTTGTGCACACAACATAAATTTACCAAAGCACAATAGAAAAATAAACACACAGGAAAATTGTAAAAAGTAGTTACACGGCACAGACAGTAAAATAGCTGTGGTTAATATTTTCAAGAATTTAAATGACAACGTGAATTTTAACAGGGAACTGGAAAATACAAAATATTATCAAATAGAGATTCAAGAAATTGAAAATAGAATATCTGAAATTAAGAACTCAATAGATGGATTTAATAGCATATTAGACACAGCTGAAAAGAGAATAGTAAACTGGAAGATAGATCAGAAGAAAATATCCAGACTGAAGCATGGAGAAGAGAAGGATGAAAAATACCGAAAGAACATAAAAGACATATGGAACACAATGAAATAGTATGACTTTTCATTGATTTCATTTTCAGTCAATGAGTATGATTGAAATCCAAGAAAGAGAGGAGAGTGGAGAGGGAGCAGAGGCAAATTTGAAGAGATAATTTTTGAAAATGGATAAAAGATATCAGGCTATAGATTCAAGAAATTATGGAAGTCCAAAACAAGAAAAATACAAAGAAATTACATTGAGGCATGTAACAGCAAAGCTTCTGAAAAGTCTACAAAAGCATAGTGTTTGATGTGATTTAAAATATAATTAGAATTAAAATATATAACAACACAAAAGGTGGAAAAGTGGTAAATGGAGTAAAAGAGTTCCATGGTCTTTACATTTTCTGGAAAGTAGTACTACTTTTCATTAGACTTTAATAAGTCAAGGATGTATGTTGCAATTTCTAGGGTAAACACTAAAGAGTATGAGAATAATGCATTGCTAAAAAGCAATAAAAGAAAGAAAATAAAAATACTCAATATAAAATAAGGCAAGAAGGAGAGAAGAAACATAAGGGATGGTATATATAGGAAACAATTAAGAAGAATTAAACACAGGCTCATGTCACCATCTTTTCTGGAAGCAGAGCCTGCTTTTGATGGAAATCGCTGATGCAACTTTATTCTTTTCTTAAATTTTTTTTTATCTCGTACTGTATCTAGAATATTTGTATAGTTACATAATTATTAGATTGCAGTTATTTACTATTTATTGGTACTTGTGCCCTAAATACCCATCATATTCAGTTTTTAAAGAAAGTATTGGAAAATAATCTTTACTTAACTTTTTTTAAAAGCTGATTTACTTTAAAAGGATTCTTTAGGACTTGACTGTTATCCAAAGCTGTAGGTATGCATTTTGAGGCTTCCATGTAGGCCCAGCACTCATAAAATGGCCCCTTATATAGTCTGGATCAGGTGTATCATATATCCTGCATTCTGACATTTTCTTACCAGTATTCTGTAAGCTACCAACAGAGCTTACAGAAACAGCATCTCTTATTGAATTTATACAATTATGGGTAACCCTGTAAGAGATGTGTTTAAAATAGCTCTTTCAGATTTGAAAAAATTCCCTTGTGGTTGCAACTATTCTAAGGAAAGCAAATGTACTCAAAAATGCCTTTCTAAGTTATACAGCTGTTTTATAATAATTATTCTATAAAAACTGGTGTGTATAGTATGGTGTCATCTGTTCTACAGTCGTTTTTCAAACATATCTACAAAACATTGAAAACTGATATTTGTAATAATAACCCTGAGGTTATTTTGAAGAAAAAAAATCAAAACATCTTACTTTTGGGTTTAGTACTCTGTGTATTTTGTTGTAGGATAACTCTTTTAAAATTGACAACCCAGGAAGTGACTATTATGCCAAAGCACTTAATTCTCAGACCACACTCTATGCCAGAGATTGTACTGCACTATCATTTGCAATTATTCTTGAGCTGCTGGTAATAAGGATGCTATTTTTTTAACCTCAGGAATCTCCCATTTATCCAAATATCATAAAAACCATCTCAGTACCCTAGGATAGGACTGATATTCAGTCAGTATACACTAGTAGGGTGGTATTGATTGTAAAAATAGTCAAATATTAGCCTACTGGTTAGTAAATGATCTCAGCCCAGAGAGTAGCTATTGTTCCCTCCACTAGTGACCTGGTCCCACCATTCCTGACATTTCTCAGCACCCTATTCCAGGGTTTATGTTGTTGCAGTTGGTAAATGTTTTGAATAACATCCCATATAAGGATACTAATGTAGCTCAAGATAGATTACAAACCACCCTTAGCCGTTCAGGTAAGCATACACAGCAACAGGCAGCACTCAGAGACTTCTCCCAGGGTTTTATATCCTCTCTCAGATTACAGATGCACATTTTCAATGTAGCTTTTTATACTAGTCCCTATGATTGGTTTGGTCATGCAGTTCATTTGTGATGCTAGAAGCGGTAATTTTGGCTTAGTTAGGCGTCATAATTCGTGTTCCTCCAGAAGGACATGGATTCTGGCACAAAGAGCTCATTAGGGAGGTGGTCCCAGAAAACACCAATAAAGGAGTAAGGAGATGAGACAGGGAAGGAAAGGCAGGCAATAAAGTGTGTTTTATCAAGCAAGATGCCATTGTGGGAAACTAGTGCTTCATCCCATTGGAGAACTCTGCAACTCAGTGCAGAATACCCACCTTAGAGTTATCCCACCCAAGGGGGTAGACATCTGGGGAGTAAATACTCCACGTCCTGTTTATCATGGATTGAGGGCTATTCTAGGGGGCACTAATTCTCTAACACTTCTGACCTGCTGTGAAGTAGGCATACCTGAATCCAGTTGCTAGAGAATGCACTCTGGCAAAGAGATGCAGATGCTGATAATGGAATTCATTCAGGCAACTTTTCACTAAAAGAGTAAGGTCCAACAACACCTGCTAATCCAGGTTTTGGCTAAGAGATGCTCACAGCAAACTCCTACTGGTTCCACCACTACTACCTCACCTTACTCTCAAGGTGAAGAAATGTGTTGAGGACTGATCAGCTTCAAGGGGCACAATTTCTCATCCAGACACATTTTCTAGGGGGGATGTGAAGCCTTAGCAGGAAGGAAATAAGTTAGCTTGCATTGGAGTAATACGTCCCTCATATTTCTTAATAATCTTCTTCCAGGTATCTTGGCACAAGTGGATTGGAGCTATGTTTCTCTTAGGATAAATCTCAACCATCGTTTTCTTTTTGGGTCTCCACTTCAGCTCTTCACAAGCATTTTCTTCCTTAGAGCAGTAGTGGTCATGGGGACTAAGGATGCTTCCACTTGAGAAAAGATTCAGCCATCTCTTTCTCTCTTTGAATCTCTTTACTCCCTCCTGTCCCTTTGTTGTGGGGAATGGTGGAGAGTGAGAAGCCTGCATCTCTTTGCTAGACGGCTTAGCAGTAGCCCCCCTCTAAAAAGATCTAGAGTAAACTGTCATTACAAGCTCTCTCTCTAGATGTTGGAGCATTCTCTGCTTCTGGATCTATGTTCTTGAGTTTGCCACTTTTTGATATTGGCTATCCAATTACTAAGGTTTGTGATTTGGCTGTGGTCTTTGCGGAAAATAAAGAAAAGTAAACCATTTAACCTGCTTTGACTCCAGGCCTTTGGTTGGCCTTTAGTTGAAATAAAATAATATGAATAAGAATTATTATTATAGTAGTGTTCATTTATTGTGCCTTAACTCTGTGGTCCAGTGGTATGTCTTTTGCATGGATTGGCTTATTTATTTCTTATAACAACTCTCTGAAGTAGCTATTAATATTATATTCATTTTATAAATGAATACTTCATTGGTCTACCAGATCTTTCCAAAGAAAAGGAAAACCTTTCTCTTTGCAATTACCAAGTAATCCAAGGGTGATATTTTGACACCATCCAAATATCCTGTTCCCCAATAACCCTTTACCCAGTGGCTTTAACATTCTTGTACCAACCAATTATTACATTATGGCTGCAAAAGGGTGATTTTCCATTTTTGTCAGTCCTACATTTACTAGCTGACATCCTTCTATAGAAAAGAGCATTTTCCCCCCTCTTCTTTTCCTTGAACATCACTTGGACCCATGGATTTTTATTTATTCAGCATTGTAAAAATTTATGACCATTATTCTTTTTGATGCTCAAATTGTCTCAAATTTACCCAGTAGGAGCTCCTCCAAGTTGGCTCTTATGTCCTTCCAATACTCTTTGAGGGATTTCTTGCTTTCTGTCATAGTAAAATATTTCAGGCTCACTCCCATATTCTCCCTGCCCTACACCTATAATCAGCCATTTCTCTAAGTAACTCTGTTTCCTCTCAGAAAGAAACGGTATTTAGACACCAAATCTGGGCATGCTCACTGCTACTTGGTGTTGCTGCCTCCAGACTCCTTCATTGGACAGAGCCAGAAAAGATCTTTTTTTCAAAAAATAATAAATTCACTTTGATATTTCCGTTTTCATTATGCTGATGGATAACCAAAAGAAGAACTGGATTTGCAGCTGTGCCTTTTGTGCTGCACCATTTGTGAGCTCTTTTCTCCCTGTCAGCCACTGGAAGATGTTGCTATCTGCAATCTTCTCTCTCTCTCTTCCAGACTTTCTGACACCTTTGGTTCCAGAAAAGCCTTTGGTGACTGTTTTCCAGGCTGGCTTTTTCTGCTGCTATTATTTTCCCCACCTCATAGCCAGGCTAGGGCTGGATATCAAATAACACCCTGCGCCATCTCACTACACTACATCCCTAGTTGCTAAGAGAACATCACATTTCAAGGATGTAGTTTAGCTATTTGGAAGGTGTGGAACCTTCATTAGTTTCCAGCCAGAATTATTTTCTGTTCAAAGGCAAGATACCACTTTATTATCCTCAAGTGTTCTGTATAAAACTACATCTTCTTCAGCTTCACCTTATCTTGCTTTTGTTTTTTGCAGACATCTTGTTTGCATTTGCAAATTTATTACCAAAAAAAGAGTGAGTTTAATTAAAAAAATTGCTTACTATTCCTCATATTTATGGTGTTGTGTTTATTTAAACACAATTTACCATTTTCACAGTAGCAGTAATGGCAATTGGATGTGCCTTAGCACATCTATAGCACTTATTTAGACCCCATTGACATAGTGGCTTCTCTTCCTAACTTGCCCTTTCCTATGGTGGCAGGAAAAGGAGTTAGATAATTATGAGTTCTTGTTCCCTACTCGGGTTTTTTTTTTTTTTTTTTGCTTCTTTAGTTTGCTCAAATGATTGGGAGTCCTCAGGTCCAATCCACTGTTCAGAGATTTCTTTCCATCTCCCTCACAATACTTCTCACATTCATTTCCTTTGTGAACCTCTTATTCTGTTTCCCATCAACTATCCCCTCTTCTCTCTTTAATATGAAGGTTAAGAGCATGATCTCTGGAGATAGTTTTTAGCTATGTAGCCTTAGGCAGGCTTCTTAATTTTTCTGTGTCTTAGGTTCTCTATCTGGAAATCAGAGATAATAATAGTACCTATTTCATAACATTGTTGTGAGGATTAATTGAACAATATGTGGAAATCATGTAAAATGGTGCCTCACATAAAAAAAGCTCCAATAAATGTGAGCATCTTCTATTATTTACTGGTGCCTGTAGCCTACACATGATCGTGAAAAATACTTACATCTATATGTTTCCAGGATCAAATGCCTGTCCCTCATCCCACCACAAATGCACTCAACAGGGTCCTACCACCTCCACTCTTCACGCAGAAGGCAAAGGTGCCTCACCTGAGTAGCTGACAAGTGAGAGGTACAGATAAGGAGGGAAGATGGGGGAGTGCAAGTATACCACTGTTCCCTCCTAGACATGTTGACCTTGTTGCTTCTCTCTGTCATGTCTTTCTTTAGGTAGGGTTGCCAGATAAAATACAGGACACCAAGTTCAATTTGAATTTTAGATAAACAACAAATTATTTGTTGTCATGGATATGCTTATACAGTGTTATAGATATTTTTAATTTTCTGTATATTATGATGTTTTGACATCCTAAAAAAAAACCTTTCTGGCTGGGAAGAGATGGCCCCTCCCTGAGCTAGTCAATTCTCAGAGATAGCAAAGGTCCTATGCAGAGCATGGTTTTGATGTGCAAACTAACCAATCCAGAGCCACACTTCCTCTGTTTGGCCTGTACACTCCACAAGACAGTATTCCCCTGCCTTAATCATCCCAGGACCAGATGCCAGGCAACTAGAGACCACCTCTATAGCCCAAAGCCCAGTGAAATTATTCAACCTAGCCAATCCTAAACGGTTCCCCCAGCCCTGCCCTGCCTTTCCCGTGGAAACTCCAATAAAGGCAGCGGCATAAATCTTTTCCTTGCTCCTGACTTCTGCTCCTGACCACTCTGGTATCTTTCCCATATGGCCTTCAGCAGCATGCCATGCCTCCTGTCTCTAGGATCTGTGAGTATAATAAATTTTGTTTTTCCCTGAACTTCTCCTCTGTCTTCTTTTGCAGCCGCACCTAACTGACCATCTCATAAAAGAATACAAAACATATATTAACAAATGATGTTGTTTATCTGAAGTTCAAATTGAACTAGGCATCCCGTATTTTTATTTGCTAAATCTGGTAACCCTAACTGGAGGTCCCATGACAGGGACCAGTACAACATTCTCTTCTGAGGATATCATGATTTGGTACAAATGGGAGCTGTAGCAGATGCTGTCAGTCTGCTGCTCTCTCCCTTGGACCTGACTGGCCAGCATACTCCAGCCCACTTCCAGCTGCCAATGTCTGCATCTCTGGGCCTGAGGGCTTTTTCTGAAACTGGAAAGGCATATGAGAAATGTTGATGAAATAATCCCCACCCCTCTTCTACCTCAGTAGCTCTCAACCAATGGCTACCAGTAGTTAGGGTATAAATGTCCCAGCTCCCTTGGTCCCTGGGTGAGATAATTATGAGGCATATATTTTACAGAATTTCCCAGAAGTCTCTCTCAGGATTAAGCTGTTGTCCATTGTGCCCAGTTGTCCACTGTGGTGGTTGGCTTAATAATGGGCCCTCTCCTTGAAAATGTTGGCTTCCCTTTCCCGTATTTCTTCCTCACTACTCTATCAGTGGTCTCTGTGCCTCCCAAATACACAAATGGGAATAGAATCCTCAAGTCAGGGTCTGATTCTTGGAAATCCAACTAAAATATGAGCTGTCTCCTTTGTTTCCAGCATTTTCCTGATGATGTCTGTATTATGATAGCCCCTTTGGTCAATGCTACTGCTTGTGTGGAGTGAGTGTATGGATTTTATTCTTCAAAAGAAAATAAAAACTCTTTCCAATTGCTATATTGTTTCAAAAAAGTATTTCATTTTTCATACCTGGCTTGCATTTTAGTAACTGTCTGGCCTGCTTTTTTGACAATGAATAATCTATTTCTTTCTCCAGGATACCAAGAGATTGGCTTGGAATTGGATATTAAGACCAGCTCTGGCACAACAAACGAAAGGCCTTCCACTGCTGCTTCCGAGGAACTCTAACAAAGGTAGGATAATACGCAGCAAAATTACTTGCCTCTTTGAGCTGGCAAAGAATATAATTAAAATAAAGAACTGACATCTTATGTGACAGAGTCTGAGTAGGAAGCATAGCATTTATCACCTCCTGTTCGCTAGCTTTTCTTTGGGGGAAAAAAAGTCAGCAAGATTTTTATCTTGGATGACGCCTACTCACCTGGCTTGGCTTAAGCTAAAAAAACACGAAAATGGTGGGGTGTGAAATAACATGCCATATATACAATTTGGCTGCTGTGTTATGGCTTAAACACTAAAAGCAAAATTTACTTTCCCAGAAAAGGAATGATCAGTAAATCTGCACTACATGTTGAAAACTAATAAAGGTGCAAACACTGTTAAAGAAAGTGGGGCACGGATTGTTGTCAGTGCCTAAGTGTGAGGAGAAATAACAATGTCTGTCCTTCAGGATTAGACGAGGAGAGTCCTGCAGGCTGAACCTTAGTGTGTTTCCAGATTCTTAGGAATAAACCTATTGCATGGAGCAGGATATATGTGAATGAGAAAGCAGGTTATACAGGGATTTTACTGTGTTTATCTTATAATAGATATTTTTATCTCCAATAATTATTCCTAAAGAGAAACTTCCTGAAAACATTGACCTGACTCTCCACTGAGAAGTAAAAATTAAATCTGCTGAACTCTGGAGTCTTGCTGAAGAATTCATCTAAGAACTCAAGATCCCTCAAATCTAGGCCTCATCTCAGACCACAGCATCCTTTCTTTCCTAAATACAGTCTCTGAGTGGGAGGTTCTCAATGTAGTACTGACGTAGGTGTGAACATTCAGTGTTTAAAGTCATGGGAAGCAACTTAAATTAAATTGCCTTGAAGTTTTTCAAGCTTTGAGGTTTCTATTTTGGATTTTTTAAAAAGGAGGGGTAGGGAGAGAGAAAGAGAAACAGCTTGTTCACTGGGTAGCTTTTTGTCCACCCGCTATTCCTACCCCCCAACTCTCTGGAAATCAACAATCATTTTATTGGCACTAGTACAAAAAGTCTGTGAGTACTGGAGAAAATGTACTTTTTGGTGTGAGCTTTTTGTATTGGTGACTATAGTGAAAAAACCCTTTTCAGTAAGGTCTTCTCTTGTACCAAGTAGAGTCACAGCCATCGCCAAGAGAAGCTATATTTACAAGGCCATGTTCCCTTGCAAGCTTGCTTGTACAATCTGCTCCTGAACATTCCATCTGGCACAGATTGATGAGATTCAAGACACAGGCTTACTTAAAGCAATATATATTTTTTTCAATCAGAGATTCATGTTCTGAGGAATGAAAGGAATAGATTCTATTCCTATTTCTAATAAACTTTCAGAATTCTTTTATTTAGGTTATTGATATGAATTGATTTTGGTGTCCAGAAAAGCAGAAACAAAGATGTATAATATAAAGGAAAATGGTTTGGGGCTGAGATGGGTCATCAGCCCATCTGCAAATGATGTTTTTTGAAAACAATATTTGCCAAACCTCAAGCTTATGTATGGGTTTTCTTTATGTCTTGATTCTGCTGATTGTTTTTGTTTACATTGATTGGTGGTTTCAAATTGGTTTTGTCTCCTTAAGTATATCTACAACGTTCATTTGGAAAGTGAATAGCAGCAGTACTAATGCTTGGCAAGTAGTGGGTGCTAAATGAATATTTGTTGAATGAAAGAACACTACATTTCAATAGCATTATGCAGTTTTTCAAGCACTACAATAATCGCTGTTTTATTTGATTCTCACAAGAAGCTAGGGAAGAAACTGAGGACCACTGATTCTATATTCCTGACTAAAGTCACCGAGCTGGCAAGTGGCTGAGTTAGGATTTAAACTCAGGTTATATAAATGGAAGACTATATATTGACCCTACCAGGCATGGAGGCATGGAATGCAAGGCACCTTTTGGGAAGAGCATCCAGTTCAGTTTGATGGAAGTTTATGGTATGTTATGTAGGGAGAAAATGGGAGACTATTATGGAATGGTAAATTTGGGCCACCTTGTAGAAGGCCTTGAATGGCAGGCTAATGTGTTTGGATTCTGCTCCAAAGGCAGTGAGAAACCATTGGAAGTTTTCGAGCAAGGGATCGGTGTTGTCCTCTAGGGAGTTTCTCTTTTTCCATGATGGACTGGAGCAGGGCAAGAGTGGCAGCAAGCAGAGATGTTTCTTTCTTAGGAACAGGAAAAGAGAGAAGTTGAGATACTGAGAGAGTTTGAAGTGGGGAGACAAGAAGTTGGGTGCTGTGCTCAAATATATTGGCCTTTGTTGTCTCAGGGTATGATTCCTAGTGTGAGTGGAAATGGGGTAGAATTGAAACTTTGTGGAGGCCCTTTAGAACCTCTTACATGAGCAGAAAATAAAGGAGCTTCTAGACAGCAGTTAGGGCTTACCTGAGACTAGATACCATGAATTGTAGTGAACCTATTGACAAAGTTTTGAGCCTTTTAGCAATACAGTCAGTGAAGTGGGAAAACCAGAAAACACAGAGATTAAAAGAATAAAGCATTATACTTTGGAAGTTTTGCACCTAGGACATGCTCAATTAAAGTTGTTAACTAAAAACTAGGATGACAAGGTAGAAGAATTGGAAAGGATGGAAGACCAGGAAGTAGTGATGAGGAGATTAAAGTTCAGGCTCATTACGTGTAAGGATGTAGGAGAGGGAATTGTAGAGCTAGAGGAGAGAATTTGAGAGTTTGAGTTCTTAGAAACTTTTTGAGAAATGCCAATTTCAGAAGTGTAGTGAGTGACTAAAATACAGTGGAGATGGTGGTCACTGAGGTTTAGGAAATCAGTGTAATAGAGACCAGGAGAGTCATGAACAAGGATGGTGACTTCACCGAGGAGAGTGTAAAGCAAAGGGCCAGAGAAGAAATACTGAGAAACTTACTTTATACAGAAAGACTTTATTGAGATGAGAGAGAAAATCAAATTGAATTTCTTCATATATGACTATTTATCTATCCGCTTGCCCCAACCCACCCCACTTTCAACATTCGTTGCCAGATTACAGGTCTTCCATGAATAAAAATTCACTCTTAAACATGATCTTTAAAATCATAGGAAAGCCTGTTAGCTTTCTATAGGGGAGAAGAAAAGAAAACTTCCCTGTTTTCATGAATGAATAAAACAAGGTTGAAACAATGCATTAGCACAATTCTTGGCAGGGAAAAAATTGAGAGGTATAGCCAACAGCTGTGAAGCTAGAGTAAGCGCAAAGAAAGGTAAGGTTGCAAACTGGACTGGAATGGACTAATTTAGACTTTGCTGAGAAAGTACCATGATTATTTCTTAGAGTAAATGTAAATTTGCTTTAAAGTCACTAGAAAGGAAATAATAGAATTGTAGGAAAACCATAAATAACATGCCCAAGGCGGCTAGAGAAAATCTCAAAGCTTAGATGATTCTACTACATATTATATTAATGTGGGCTGTCATTCTTTGTTTTCCAGCAAGCCTTTCACTAATATCAGCGCCAATCTCCACAGTGCCCAGTCCATTTTCCTCAAGCCCTGAACTCCTCCTTCCTTGCTTCCCCGTCTCCCCAACATATCCACTGTTTTCTGACTCTGTTAGAACAGAAATGATATGCTGTTAGCTTCTTCAGCTTTCCTCCACTCCACCTCACATTTTCTCTGCATCCTCATCCACCTTCAACTTTTTCCCTCCCTTCCACCTCACTTCTCCATGTGTGTCCTTGTTACCTCCCTTCAAGGCTCTTCCATATTCACTATCAAGTTCCTCATTCCAAAACAATCTCTCCCTTACCATATCATTCCTTTCATCTTAGTGGAGTAAGTCTCTTAAAGAATATTCCATATCTAGTAACCCTATTTCCTCACTATCATTTACTTCCCAACTCCTATATATTAGGTTATGGCTCAAGGGATTCTGACATACCAACGGCAACCAAAGTGAACAGATTCATAATTAAGACTTGAAGGTTGTATAATTCCCTACTAAAAAAGTAGAGACTAACTTTGCCCAAAATAAGTTGATGTTTGGCTGCTTACAACTGCAACCAACTATATGATACATACAACTGCATATATATATATATACACAAATGCAAACCATATTATAGTTTTAAAAATAGTTCAGAATTTTCATATACATTTTATGATTTAACTTCATTTAGTAGGAGTCCAGATGAAAATCACTTCTTGCTTAGTTTGAATTTCACTTCAGCTTTGGCAACTGAATCAGTCTGAAGACCATTACCCTCAAGCCAGAAAAGTCTTAATTGCTTTTGTAAAAACTGAGGCAGTTCTGACAGAATAAGCCCTCAACTCTCTGGCAACTAATAATTGGAAACCAGAAGTATTTTCCACATTGTGGTGAGGACTGTTTCCAAAAATTCTATTCCCAGAGAAAGAAGATAAGACAAATTGGGGGAAGGGTGGTTAGAAGGTGTGTTTTGTTTTTGTTGTATATGGAGTCAGACCAACTGATTTCTCACACTTAAAAACCAAAAATATTGGAGCATCTTTTTTAATAAGTGGTAAACTTCCTTACCACTGAAGTTAGAATGACATGATGATGGCAAACATATTTTTGGTCTGGTAGAAAGTGAAAATCAGAAAAAAAGGAAATACAGCACTTTTAGGAGCAGATGGCAGTGCTTTCAAAACTTTTTGAGCTTTTTCTTTGCTTTTTTTCAAACTCATGGAAGGTAACCAATTAAAATTACTAAAGTCAGATGGTATAATGACAGTGAGCACTATAGTACCTACCAGACTGATCCGATAGATATGTGGAGTGACACTAATGGTGGATACCATTAGTTAAGACTGGCTAAAGGAAAATTACAGGTGATTCCAATGTTTAAGTCACATCATCCCGACTAATCCTAACTTGGCCACTCTACAATATAGTCTCTACTTACTTATCTCTGAAAGAATGTCCCTCAATTTGCGTTTGTCTGATGCTTTCTCATGAGTAGATTGAGGTTAGCATTTTTGGCAAGAATGCCACAGAGCGGTGTTGTATCCTTTTAAGTTTTTCATGTCAAAGGGTTCATGATGTCAATATGTCTCATTACTTGTGATAGTAACCTTGATCACTTGGTTAAAGTGGTGTCTGTAGGGTTTCTCCACTATAAAGTTGCCATCATTCCCTTTGTAGTTAATAAATATCTTGGGAAACCATGATTTTTTTCAGAGCAAAGTAAGGCAAGATTGCTCATATATTTTCAAATGACTGGGCGACCCTGAACATTAGGAAGACTAGTAATATGACCTCGAACACAGACAAATTTGTTAGGAAGGAAGAAGTTCCTTCTCTACAGGGAAATTTTCTTCACATCTCCTTCCTCTCCCATTTCCACTACCCTTTGCTGCTAATTCATTTATTTGGGGGGGGGGGCGGGGAGAACTTACGTATTCAACCCTTATTTGGGTAAATTGTGATTATCTAATTTATTTTTGTTCTACTGCTATACATTTCAGATATGGCATCAGCTAGAAGCTCTTAGAAGTCCTCGGGTTTAGAGGTTTTCATAGTTTCTGTTTCTTATTTATCATTTCCTGAATAGTCATGATCTCTTTCCCTATGTGTACAGGGAAGAAAAACTTTATAAAAAGTCATCAATTTTTATTTTTATATCATAGATAAATCTGATCTTAATTAATTATAACAACATTAGTCACAGTGGCCAAGTATTAAAATCTTCTTGCAATAAAAATAGTGGAATGGCATGATTCCTCCAAGTTCCACTTTCCAAGTTGACTCTAAGTGTCATTGATGTCCCGTTCTTCAACCTCGCCAACTAATTTGTTTATTCCTTTGCTTGTTCATTCATCCATTCTTCATTCACTCATGCACTTACTCTACTGGCTGAGTGCATACTAAGTAAAAGGCACTGCACTGAATGATTCAGGAGAGGCAGAGAGGAGTAAGAGACTGTGCCTGCCCACAGGAAACTTACTATTTACTATTCTAGTAGCATAAAGAGCTATAATATGCTATTATATTACAGCTATTTGAGATTCTTTGTTTTTCATATATGTACAAAACCCCAAAAGGGAAAATTATATAGGTTCCATCCTTCCGTCTGCTCTTCAGATTCCCTGGAACAAAAGTGATGAGATATTCTTTCATGGAAATGAGTCTTTGAGACTAAAAATAAAGGAACTGTATAAGAGGACAAAATAGATGACTAAGAGATCCCCTCTTCTGCTGTTTTACCAAAGTAGTTGGGGCTTCAGCAGACACAGCTTGAGACCCCATTAGAACAATCAGAGAGATTCTGTCTGGGAAAGCTCAGGATTTGCTCACATAGTCTCTAAACGTCACACAGGAACCAGCTTGGAAAAGACATTGGATGACTCCCTCATTAGTGAAGGGCCTAAAGAGAGTCTGAGACTGGGGGGGATCTGGTAGGAGAGCACAAAGCTAGAAGCACTGAGCCAGATGGAGAGGTACATGGATCAATAACCCATTATTTGTTCACAGGTGTGTTCCCTGCTAGTCCATGAGCTCTTTGAAGGAAAGGAGCATATCATCAGCAGCACTGTATCCTTAACACTTGGCACCAGGCCTGGCCTGCAGAGAGGGCTCAGAAAAGGTCCTGTGAATGGGCAGCTTCAAACCTTTTTGAACCTCCGGGGGACTCTTACATATGCACACTGTGGATCCAGTTTTTATCAATGCTATTTTTAATTGAATCGCATGCTTTCTGAAGTACCAAGCTAGGAGTGGATATGAGTGGGTTGCTCTAAGATTTCCAGAACAATGCATTTTCATCTTGTGGAACTCAAGCCAAGTAAAGCATAATTTAACCCTTATGTCATATAACTTGATCTCTTTTGACCAAGGACAGACGTTTCTGACCCATTAGACTGAGTTAGAAACATAACCTTTTAGGCACACCCATACCATCCTGTGTTTTCTCTTTTACAGAATTCATCATTTTTGTAATTCTTTGCTTAATGTCTATATTTCCTGGGAGAATGGGAACTTCTAAGGACACAGATCTACAAGGTGTCTTATTTATAGCCATCCCCAGTACATGTCATCTAGCACATAGGAGACATTTAATAAATAACTATTGTATAAATGAATGGACAAAAAGTACAAAACACAGAACAAGAGATGTATGACCAGACGGGTGTAGTTAAAGGATTATGAGTAAATAGAGAAAGGGGAAATTAGATTCAGTCAGGAAGGATATTAGGAAGGCGCATTTAAACTGAGTCTAGAAGGATGAGGAAGATTTGGAGCTCTGAAGATGGGACTGTGGAAAAGGAGTGGTGGCTGCAGTGCAAGGAGAGACTTCCAGATGAAGGAGCAGCAGCAGCAAAAAAGGGGTTTGGTTACTTGGGGAAGAAAGTACAGGTTATGAAAGTGAGTAGGCAGAAATAGGATTGCAAAGGAAGTACAATAAATAGAGTAAAGAATGAAAATTTAAATAATAAAACTATAATCATTAAAATATGTATAATTCTCATCATCATAGCTCAAGTATAGAATGATTCTCTCTTATTGCTTTTTATTATTGTTTGTTGTCATATTTTGAAAGCTTTAGTGTGTGTAGTTCATTCAGAAAGTGTACAGTAGTTTTTTTTTACAGAGGAGTGAAATTGAGGCATGATACATTTTATTATATACTTATGTAAAATCAATTTTAATAATGATCAAAACTTAAGTACGATGGAAAACCCAGAGCAGGATGATTAATGGTGAACACAAGGTTGTTATACTTGTTTGAAATAAGTGTTTCTGACTTGACCTCATAAGATCACCTCCTTGGCATGACTATGCAGTAAAGTCTCACTGGTTACAAAAAATGTTGAGATACTTTCTAGCCTATCTCTGACTAACATCTCAAATACGACAACAAGGGAGTCCTCTTCCCCTTCTTAGCCTCTCCAGGGAAAATCTCCTGTTTGACAAATCTTACCAAGTTAGTGTTATTGTTTTTTTAAATACATAATCTAAATACTCTTTCAATGTTTTAAATTAAATTTCTTTTTTTATTGATATATAATTGAATATAACATTGGGTACGTTTAAGGTGTACAAGATGTTGATCTGATACATTTATATATTGCAATATGATTACCACCAGTAGCATTTGTGGTTACCAGAGGCTGGGAAGTGGGGGAATTATGGAGATGTTGGTCAAACGGTACACACTTGCAGTTAGAAGATGAATAAGTTCTGGAAATATAATGCACAGAATTGGGATTATAGTTAAATTTTTTTCTTTTGCTCCTTCGGGAAGATGGAGGGTCATCATTTCACAACCATCAATAGTGTTATTTTCCACACGCATGTTGACCCTGTACCCACTTACCCAACATCCCATCAAATAACCTTTTGGTTTTAAACAGCCTCTTACTTCAAGAGACTCCCAGAGAGAATTGATATGACTTTCTGCTTTCATCTCTACTTCCTTCTACTAAAAATGTGCAGAGAAGTATAAACTTTGTATAGATTCCCATCACAGCATGTGGAGCTTAATACCCGCCCACCACCCCACCCGAAAAGGTGAATAGCCATACAAGGAAATGGAATGAGCCACTCAACACCACTCTATGAGCAGTTTAAAATGACAGCTTTGCAAAACATATGTGAGCTCAGAATAAAGACCCCTGGTAAATTCATGCAATATGCTTTGTACACTAATAAAATTCATCATGGTCTCTTGGAATGCAACAATTATTCATGCTCTCCTCATTCTAATTTTTGGGGGGAGGAGAACAAACGGAAATAGCTCTATATAGCAGCATGTTGGGATGAAGGCAAGTGGGATGTGATTTTTCTCAGGTGTGTAGTTCAGCGAGAGAGAGCAGCCTGAATATGAAGGTCGGCAGCAGTATTGCTTTTTCCTGTCAAAGCACTGGAATTAAGTGAAATGGATTTGAAATAGAAGAACATATTGTACTGTACTTCTTATGGAAGAAAACATATCCCTATAACACTTTGTACAAGCTAACATTAGACATGGTAATTAAATTCAGTGGTTGTTCCAAGATTAATAGATGCTTTACTTCAAGTACTTTGCTAGCAGAACAGAATCAGACGGAAGCAAAATGAGAGAAAAATGAATCTCATCCTTTTCATTTCATTGAGCCGCAGGAAAGCACTTTGCAGCTAACCCTTCACAAGGACCCAATACACAGTCTCATGAGGTGGTCCCCTTTCCTTCTGATGCACGTAATTCCCAAGCACACTGACTGTGAAGCAATATCCTTTGGCCACCAGCTAAGTTCCATCTAGGCCTTTGACAGAACATATCATCTTGCATATTAATTGTCAACATAATTTTAATCTGAATTCAAAACTCTTAGTTCATGTCAATAAAGGTGATGTTCAATAGGTTATGTTGACTACGGACTGATTTTTTCTTTTCAAAGAAAATACTGTGTTTAGGTCAAATCAACTTATGTTTTTGCTTACTTATGAAAAAGCACCAAAATTGAGCAGTAGATTTTATTGGTTTGAGTAAGCTTGATTTTCCTAGATCTTTTTTTCTAGTGAAGGTATTCTGTAATCACTAATAATGGGACAAAATAACATCATATACATCCTGTTGGGATATACTGAGAAGGGCACAACATTACTTTTATGCTATTCCTGTCAAAAACACACAATATGAATATAATCATTAGAAAACATCAGACAAATGCAAATGGAGAGTCATTTGATAATTCTTAAAAAATGTCAGTGTCATAAAAGACAAAGAAAGGCTAGAGAACTGTTTCAGATTAAAAGAGACTAAAGCAATATGACAACTAAATGTAATATGTGATCCTGGACAGAATTCTAGACTCTAAAAGAACTGTTATAAAGGGCATTATTCAATTGGCAAAATTGAAATATGGATTACAGATTAAATAATACCATTATATCAATGTTAAATTTCCTGATTTTAATAATGTGATTATGTAAGAGAATATTCTTGTTTTTGGGGAAATACACATTTATATATTGAGGAATAAAGGAGAACAATTTCTGCAACTTACTCAAATAATTCAGAAAAAATGTATCAATATCTATCTATTTATCTGTTTATCCAGAGACAGAGAGAATGATAAAACAAGTGAGGAAGAATATTAACAACTAGTGACTCTAGATAAAGGGCACATAGGAATTTTTTATACTATTTATGCAACTCTTATGTAAGGTTGAAATTATTTCCAAATAAAAAGTTAAGAAAAACACTTTAAAGAGATATTCTCTATACTTTGCATTAAGCATCAGTTGTCTCAAAAGTCTTATCCTGCCTGGATTTCATCTTGTATTCACTGAAATTATTAACAGTGACACAAAAAATTCGTAGCAACGTCAAAGAACTGTAAAAATTTTATTACCTGTTTTAAATGATGCAAAATTCACCTAAAATCTGTTGGATTTGAAATATGATTCACTGGTGTCAACTTTAGATCTATGGCTTGAATATGAATTCCACACAGAGATCAAGTCTACATGCTTATTCAGTAGATATGGCAAATATTCTTTATTATTATTGTATGTGAATTTTCTACTTGGTTCTGCAGCTTAATTCCATGTGTCCCATTTTGAGGAACATTAAAAATGGAAATATTTCATCCAAGTATCTAAGTATCATGTTTCTAAAGGACTTTTAGTTTGATTATTTTTAATTGACATCATTTGAAACAATTGCTATTCTTAAAGAAATTTATGGGTGTATGGTCGTAGTGTTTTGGGGAGGCATTATTGACATGTAGTGGGAGGAGGTCAGAATCGATAGTGTGTGGGACAAACTTAATCCATGAAAAATTGTCTTACTTCCTGAACTACTTTCAGATGTCTCACTGAACATTCGTAATGGTAAAAACCTGTTACTAATTATCAAATGCAGAATATATTTCCATTTTTTTAAATTAAAAAAGTATTTTGCACAATTTTAATAATCACTGTATTTTCCAGGAATGTAAATGTTACTACCATATACAATGAGGAAAGATTGAATTGATTTGTCTGTAATTTTACTAGAAACTGTTTACTACTCTGGAAAATCATGCCACCAATGGCAATGCCTCTCATATTTGAGTGGTCAACACCACACACCTGAATCAGTTTGCATTATGTACTTGTGCTCATTAAGGAGACACTAAGAATATAAATGAATATAGTTATACATAGTGAATTAGCCTTTATTTCCAAATGTCAAAAAATTTTAAAGTTACAACAATTTTCAGTTGCATATTGTCTTATTTCTTATTTTAGTTGAAAATTACCTGGTTTGGGCTCTTGGCTTTTATTATTATTATTGTTATCTACTTTATTTTTTAGAGCAGCTTTAGGTTCACAACAAAATTGAGCAGGAAGAGGAGTCAAGATGGTGGCATAGGCAGACTCTGAACTCACCTCCTTCCATGGAAACAACAAATTTACAACTACTCTTGGAACAATTACCCCTGAGAGAGAACTGAAAACTAGATAAAAAGAACCCCCACAACAAGGGACAGTCCTGACTGAGGTGGAAGAGGCAGAAATTCCTTTATGGAGAGAAAAATGCCACCTTCACAAGCCACAGTGCTTCATGGCCAGGTGGGAGCAATTGTAAGGTACTCAGCCTTTTCTGGAGGAGTAGGGGACCTGAGAAAGGGAGCCTTATCTCTATAAGCACTCTTTGGACTCAGCACAACTAAGACAAGTGTCATAATATCTGGCTTTGTTGGCTATTAACTACAATGGGGAATACCCCCAGAAAAGCTATTGGACATAAGGGGAAAAAGCCAGCTCTTAAAGGACCCATGCACAAATTCACTCATTGTGGAAAGCAACCTAAAATCACCAGAAAGAAAGGTGCACAGTCCTTTGGTGAAAAGAGACTCACTTGATACACTCTGGGTGCATCTGGGTGAGAGGTGAGACCTCCTTAGAGACTGAGACATTGGCAGCAGCCATTATTGTGACCTAGTATAGGCGTGCTGACACAGATGCTGGCAGACACGATTAGAGTTCTTCCCCTGGTTTGTTAGCCCAGGGTCTGCCCCACCCACTAGTGCACCCATTTAATCCAGCTGAACCAGGGCAGGAAGTCTGCCCTAGGGACCAGCCCCACCCAACAACAAACCCTCAGGCAATTTGTGAGCCTGAATAGGCTGGGTGCCTGGATTCTCCACAGGTGGATGAGTGGGTCCACCTCAGTGGGGCAGGGCATGCATGAGGAGCAAGTGGAGTGTGTGGGGCATTGGTGGAGTGTGTGGGGCCTCTGCAGTGGGGCAACCAGGTCAGCTTCAGGGGATCAGGGTACACACTAGGGGCAGGATTGTGTTGACAGTGTGTGTGGCCCTGTGGGTGGTGGGGCTTCTCAGTTTCAGAAGATTTGTGCTTCTCAAACAGCCACATAGGGGATCAGCTGCACCTTCCAAAGCCTGAAAGAATTGGGTGCTCCCATGCCTGGGGCCAAGACCACTTAGCTGCGATCCTGAGAATGTTGACAATAGCCTTAAAAGCCAGAGGCCTACAGCAATTATAAGCCCCTGAGCCTAGGAACCAGCCACATTGGGGGCCAACTCACTCAACAGAAAAACTAAAACAGGAATGAGCTACTAGTTCTTGTAGCCAACTGTGCTGGGGCTTCCCACAGCCAATAAAGTGACTGAAGAGTCCATAGCAGCCACACACAGCTGAGTATTAGAACCAGCTGGCCAAAGGGACAGCCTAGCCTCCTTGGGCACCTGCAGCAAGAGCAACCCTGCCACAACAGAAGGACACATGTAGCCTACACAGGGATCACTCATGGAACATTTGGAACTGGTGATGAGAGGGAAGCACACTGCTGGGCCTCATAAGGCACCTCTTACATAATGCCACATCTTCAAGATCAGGAGATGAAGCTGACCCACCTGATACATAAATATAAGCACAGAGAAAGAGGCAAAGGAATACATTCCATGTAAGGGAATAGGACAAAACCCCAGAAAAAGAACTGAATGAAACAAACAATCTACTTGACAAAGAGTTCAAACAAAAATTTATAAAGATGCTCACTGATCTTGGGAGAAGAATGGATGAACAGAGTGAGAACATCAGCAAAGAACTGGAAAATATAAAAAAAAAAACAATCAGAAATGAAGAATACAATACTGGAAATGAAAAATTCACAAGAGGGACTCAATAGCAGAGTACATGATACAGAAGAATGGATCAGCAAGCTGGATGAAAGACTAGAGGAAATCACCCAAGCAGAACAGATAAAATAAAAAAGAATTAGACAGAGCGAGAACACTCTAAGGTACCTCTGGGACAATATCAAGCTCACTAACATTCGTATTATAGGTGTCCCAGAAGGAGAAAAGAGAGACAAAGGGGCAGAGAATCTATCTGAAGAAATAATACCTGAAAACTTTCCTAACCTAAGGAAGGAAACAGACATCCAGGTACAGGAAGCACAGAGAGCAACAAACAAGATAAACCCAAAGAGGCCCACACTAAGACAGATTACAATTAAAACGTCAAGAATTAAAGATAAGAGAAAATCTTAAAAGCTGCAAGAGAAAGGCAACAAGTTACATACAAAGGAAACCCCGTAAGGCTATCAATGACTACTTGGCAGAAACCTTACAGGCTAGAAGGGAGTGGCACAACATATTTAAAGTGCTGAAAGGAAAAAAGCTACAGCCAAGAATACTCTACCTGGCAAGGTTATCATTCAGAATGGAAGGAGAGATAAAGACCTTCACAGACAAGCAAAAGTTAAAGGAGTTTATCACCAAGAAACCAGTTTTACAAGAAATGCTAAGGGACTTATTTCTGTGGGAAAGAGAAGATCATAAATAGGAATAAGAAAGTTATTTATAAAAGGTAATAAAATCACTGCTAAAGACAAAAATACTATAAAGTTAACAGATTAAACACCTATGAAGATAATATGAAGGTCAGAAGACAAAAGTAGTGAAATTACGTATTTCCATGATAAGAGGGTAAAGGATACACACACACAAAAAAGGAGGTTAGATATGATATCAAACACATAAAATATGAGAGGAGGAGAGTAAAAGAGTAAAGCTTTTAGAAAGAGATCAAACTAAAGACACCATCAACTTGATATAGATTGCTATCTATGTAGGTTATTATATATGAACTTCATGGTAATCATAACCAGAAACCAATAATAAATACACAAAAAACTGAGAGAAAGGAACCCAAACATAATACTAAAGAAAGCCATCAAACCAGAAGGGAAGAGAATAAGAGAAGATGAAAGGTACAAAGGAGAACTACTAAAACACCCAGAAAAAAAAAGAACAAAATGGCAAGTACATACTTATCAATAGCTACTTTAAATTTCAATGGACTAAATGTGCCAATCAAAAATCACAGGGTGGCTGATTGGATTAAAAAATAAGACCCGTGGGGCTGGCCCCGTGGCCGAGTGGTTGGGTTCGCGCGCTCCGCTGCAGGCGGCCCGGTGTTTCGTTGGTTCGAGTCCTGGGCACGGACATGCATCGAACCACGGTGAGGCAGCGTCCCACATGCCACAACTGGAAGGACCCACAACGAAGAATATACAACTATGTACCGGAGGGCTTTGGGGAGAAAAAGGAAAAAAATAAAATCTTTAAAAAAAAAAAAAAAAAAAAAAAAAATAAGACCCGTATATATGCTGCATACAAGAGACACACTTCGACCTAAAGACACTCACCAACTGAAAGTGAAGGGATGGAAAAAGATACTCCATGCAAATGGCAATAAAATAAAAGCTGGGGTAGCAATACTTATAATAGACAAAATAGACTTTAAAACAAAAACTGTAACAAGAGACAAAAAGGGCACTACATAATAGTAAGGGACTTTAACACTCCACTTACATCAATGGATAGGTCATCCAAACAGAAGATCAATAAGGAAACATTGGCTCACAAGACACATTAGACCAGATAGATTTAGTAGACATATACAGAACATTCCATCCAAAAACCACAGAATACGCATTCTTTTCAAATGCACATTCTACAGGACTGGTCACACATTAGGCCACAAAACAAGTCTCCATAAAGTTAAGAAGACCGCAATAATACCAAGCATCTTTTCTGACCACAAAGGTATGAAATGAGAAATCAACTACAGGAAGAAAATCAGAAAAGCCACAAACATGTAGAGATTAAACAAAATGCTACTGAACAACAATTGGGTCAAAGGAAAAATAAAAAAAATACCTGGAGACAGACAAAAATGAAAATACGACAGGCCAAAATTTATGGGATACAGCAAAAGCAGTTCTAAGAGGGACATTTATAACAATACAGGTCTACCTCAACAAACAAGAAAAATCTCAAACAAACAATCTAACAGTAGACCTAAAGGAATTGGAAAAAGAGCAAAGAAAGTCCCAAACCAGTAAAAGGAAGGAAATCATAAAATTCAGAGCAGAAATAAATGAAACAGAGACTAAAAAAACAATAGAAAAAATGAATGAAACTGGTTCTTTGAACAGATAAACAAAATTGACAAGCCTTTAGCTAGATTCACCAAGGAAAAGAGAGAGAAGGCTCAAATAAATAAAATCAGAAATGAAAGAGGAGAAATTACAATGGATGCCTCAGAAATACAAAAGATTATAATACTACAAAAAGCTATACACCAACAAATTTGAAAATCTAGAAGAAATGGATAAATTATTAGACTCATACAACCTTCCAAAACTGAATCAAGAAGAAATAGAGAAATTGAATAGACCAATCACCAGTAAGGAGATCGAAACAGCAATCAAAAACTTCCCAGGCAAGAAAAGTCCAGGACCAGACTGCTTCCATGGTGAATTCTACTATACATTCAAAGAAGACTTAACACCTATCCTTCTCAAACTCTTCCAAAACATTGAAAAGGAGGGGAAGCTTTCCAACTCGTTCTACCAAGCCAACCTTACCCTGATACAAAAACCAGACAAGGACAACACAAAAAAAGAAAATTACAGGACATTATCACTGATGAACATCAATGCAAAAATCCTCAACAAAATACCAGCAAATCGAATACTACAATACATTAAAAAGATCATACAACATGATCGAGTGGGATTTATTCCAGGGATGCAAGGATAGTTCAACAACTGCAAATCAATCAATGTGAAACACCACAGTAACAAAATGAAGAATAAAAATCATGTGATCATCTTATAGATGCAGAGAATGCATTTGACAAGATAGAGCATCCGTTTATGATAAAAAAAAAATCTGAATAAAATGGGTATAAAAGGAAAGTACCTCAACATAATAAAAGTTATGTATGATAAACCCACAGCTAATATAATTCTCAATGGAGAAAAACTGAAAGCTATCCCTCTAAGAAAGGGCACCAGACAAGGATGCCCACTTTCACCACTGTTTTTAAACATAGTATTGGAAGTCCTAGCCAGAGCAATTGGGCAAGAAAAAGAAATGAAAAAGATCCAAATTGGAAATGAAGAAGTCTAATTGTCACTATTTGCAGATGACATGATTTTATATACAGAAAACCCTAAAGAATCCACCAAAAAACTTTTAGAAATAATAAATGAATATGGTAAAGTTGCAGGATACAAAATCAACACACAAAAATCAGTTGCATTTCTGTACACTAACAGTGAAGTAGCAGAAGGAGAAATTAAGAATACAGTCCCATTTACAATTGCAACAAAAGAATAGGATACCTAGTAATAAATTTAACTAAAGAGGTCAAAGATCTGTACACTGAAAGCTATAGAACATTTCTGAGACAAATTGAAGAAGACACAAAGAAATGGAAAGATATTCCATGCTCTTGAATTGAAAGAAGTAAAATAGTTTAAATGTCCATACTTCCTAAAGCAATCTACAGATTCAATGTAATCCCTATCAAAGTTTCAATGACATTTTTCACAGAAATAGAACAAAGAATCCTAAAATTTCTATGGAATAACAAAAGATCCCGAATAGCCAAAAGAACCCTGAGAAAAAAAGAACAAAGCTGGAATTAACACACTCCCCAATTTCAAAATATACTCCAAAGCTACAGGAACCAAAACAGAATGGTACTGGCACAAAAACAGACACCCAGATCAATGGAACAGAATCAAGAGCCTAGCAATAAACCCACATTCTATGGACAGCTAATTTTCAACAAGGGAGCCAAGAAAAGACAATGGAGATAGGAAAGTCTCTTCAATAAATGGTGTTGCAAAAACTGGACAGCCACATGCAAAAGAATAAAAATAGACCATTATCTTACACCATACACAAAAATTAACTCAAAATGGGTTAAAGACTTGAATGTAAGACCTGAAACCATGAAACTTCTAGAAGAAAACATAGGCAGTAAGCTCTTTGACATCAGTCTTAGCAGTATATTTTCAACTACCATGTCTGACCAGGCAAGGGAACCAATAGAAAAAATAAACAAATGGGACAACATCAAACTAAAAAGCTTTTGTGCAGCAAAGGAAACCATCAATGAAATGAAAAGACAACCTAACAACTTGGAGAAGATATTTGCAAACCATATATCTGATAAAGGGTTAATATCCAAAATATATGAAGAACTCATACATCTCAACAATAAAAATTTAACATCCCAATTAGAAAATGGGCAAAAGATCTGAACAGACATTTCCCCAAAGAAGATAGGGAGATGGCCAAGGGGCACATGAAAGGATGTTCAACATCATTAAGGATCAGGGAAATGCAAATCAAAACTACAATGAGATATCACCTCACGCCTGTCAGAATGGCTATAATTAACAAGACAGGAAACAAGTGTTGGAGAGGATATGCAGAGAAGGGAACCCTCATACTCTGCTGGTGGGAATACAAAGTGGTGTGGCCACTATGGAAAACAGTATGGAGATTCCTCAAAAAATTAAGAATAGAACTACCATATGCTCCATCTATTCCACTGTTGGGTATTTCTCCAAAGAACACGGAAATACGAATGCGTAAAGATACATGCACCCCTATGTTCATTGCAGCATTACTCACAATAGCCATGACTTGGAAGTAACCTAGGTGCCCATCATGGGACAAATGGATAAAGAAGATGTGGTATATATACCAGTGGAATACTACTCAGCCATAAGAAATGTTGAAATCTGGTCATTTCGGACAACATGGACGGACCTTGAGGTTATTATGCTAAGCAAAATAAGTCAGAGGGAGACAGTCAAATACCATATGATCTCACTCATAAGTAGAAGATAAAAACAACAACAAACAATCACATAGAGACAGAGATTGGATTGGTGGTTACCAGAGGGGAAGGGGGGAGCGGGGAGGGTGAAAGGGGAGATTCAGCCCATGTGTGTGGTGATGAATTGTAATTAGTCTTTGGATGGTGAACATGATGTAATGTACACAGAAATCAAAATATATTATGATGTACACCTGAAAGTTATCTAATGTTATAAACCAATGTTACTGCAATTAAAAAAAAAACTTTTCCACACTAAAAAAAAGAGAAAAGAAAATTGAGCAGAAAGTACAGAGAGTTCTCATTTACTGCCTCCCCCAGACAGCCTCCCCCACTATCAACATCCCGCACCAGAATGGTACATTCATTATAATCATTGAACCTACATTGACTCATCATTACCACCTCAAATCCCTAGTTTATATTAGGATTCATGGTGGTGTACACAGTTCTATGGGTTTTCACAAATGTATAATGACATATCCACCATTACAGTATCATACAGAATAGTTTTACTGTCCTAAAAATACTCTGTGCTCCACCTATTCATTCCTCCCTCCACCCTAAGCCCTGGAAACCCTGATCTTTTTACTGTCTGCATGATTTTGCCTTTTCCACAATGTCATATAGTTAGAATCAGAACCCTGACTAATACATACTGTATGTAGCCTTTTCAGATATGCTTCTTTCACTTAGTAATATGCATTTTAAGTTTCTTATTTACTTTAAATTCAAATTTATTTATTATAAGTAGGAGTAAGCATCTGACTCTTTCTAGTGTGACTCTGCCCAAACATTTACATTTGAAATATATTTTATATTATAAATTACTTTCCTTTTATTTCTCCTTTAGATCACAGGATATTCTGTTGATTTTTAAAAATTACCTGTGAAGACAGATTATATTACCCTTGAATTTCATGTCAGTACAGCACAAGGGATGATATAAAATATTTCTTCTTCTTTTTTAAATTTAATTAATATTTTTCTTTTTATTTAAATTTTTCCCAGCTTTGTTGAGGTATGATTGACAAACAAAAATTGTATATATTTAGGTTGTACAGTGTGATTTTATTTAAAGTGTATAGTAGGATGTGGAATCTAAAAAAGTCAAACTCATAGAACCAGAGATTAGAACAGTGTTTGATAGGCACTGGGGGGTGGAGGAAATGAGGAAATGTTGGTAAAAAGGTACAAACTTTCAGGAATAAGACGAATAATGCTGTATTGTAGCGTTAAAATTTGCTAAGAGAATAGATCATAGGTGTTCTCACCACCAAAAATAATGGTAACTATGTGAGGACATGGATGTATAATTAACCTGATTGTGATAATCATTCACAATATATACATATATAAAATCATCATGTTATAAAACATTTCTTCAAAGATGGAGTGGAAGTCCTCGAAAAATTAAAAAATTGAATTGCCATATGATCCAGTAATTGCACTTCTGGGTAATACCCAAAAGAATTGAAAGCAAGGTCTCAAAGAGATATTTGTACCTCCATGTTCATAGAAGCATTATTCACAATAGCCAAAAGGTAGAAGCAAACCAAGCGTTCATCAAGGGATGAATGAATAAACAAAATGTGATATATACATAGGATAGAATCTTATTCAGCCTTAAAAAGGAAGGAAATTCAGACATATGCTACAGTATGGATGAAACTTGAGGATATTAAGCTAAGTGAAATAAGCCAGTCACAAAAAGACAAATACTGTATGATTCCACAAATATAGGTACCTAGAGTAATCAAATTCATAGAGACAGAGAGTAGAATGGTGGCTGCCAGGAGCTGAGGGGGAATGGGGAATTATTGTTTAATGGGCATAGAGTTTCAGTTTTGCAAGACGAAAAGAGTTCTAGAGATCAGTTGCACAACAATGTGAATGTACTTAACATTACTGAACTGTGCCCTTAAAAATGGTTAAGAGAGTACATTTTATGTTATGTATATTTTACCACAATTAAGAAGAAACAGTGTAGGAGGGCACTGAGTATGACAGATTTAAGATCCATGCTCTTCAGGCTTGATGGAGGGGTGTGGTCTATGCTTGACCCCATTTCCCTCTTCCCAGAATGTTATACATCCTCCAGTGTAGAGACAAGGAACAGTGAAAGGGAAAAGTCATCTACTTATATGACCATGGATGGCAAACTGATTGAGCCCATTGTGTAGTTTTTCACTGAGCACTCATCCTATTGTCAAAAGATTCAGTGTGGGCAGGTGATGATCCCAAAAGCCCTGCTGATGAAGCAGTCACCTCCAAGCAGCTCCCCTGGGAGACTCAGCACAGCTCCTAGCTGACTCTCAGCTGGGGTCTCCCACCACATCCACATCCACCACTTTCCTCTGAGCACCTTTGCTCCAAGTGAGCAGTATCCTAGGAATTCTGCAGCCTGTCTCTGGGACCTGTTGGCGCAGGAGGAATCATCTTTCCATACCCTTCAGAAAGTGAAAACTGGGAACTTGAGTGGTCAGGCGTTTCTTTTTGGAAAAGACATTGTCTCCTACATCTCCCATCTCTCCTCAGTACCTTTGAAGGCAGAGCGCTTTGCCTAATGACAAAGACATCTTCTCCTCCTTGTAGACCTGCCCAAATATTGACTAGTTTCCCAACATTGGGAGAGTAACCAATAGAGCGACCCCCTCCTGTCATCTCTCAGGAAGGTGAGGTGAAGGGATAATCTTCCTCTAGGAATACAGAAACACTGATATGGGAACAGTGCTCAAGGTTTGTAGTCATATCTCCATTTGCAAATGGGCCCTAGGCATGCTCCCAAGAGGCCTGCTCTCCTCTCTCTCAGTATTCCTAGTTTTTCTCTTTATAGAAAATGCCAGAAGGCATAGAATCTTTGAGCCAAGAACTAAGCCTTCTTTAAATCCAGTCTGGGAAATTGTATCTTTGTTCTAAATAAGGCTTGATCTTAGCTATAATTTCTACTTTATTCTATAATCTCTACTCTATTCTATAATCTCTAGAGAAGGAAAAGTTCTCAAACAGTCCCGCAGGCTGCACTGTCACCCAAGCCTCACCAACAGTACTTTTCCTGCAGACAACCACCTGCACCCTCCTAGTCACACTCCTTCATCCTGTTTGTGCCTACTCTTGATAGGGGCTGCCTGAATTTCACTCCTCCTACCCATACCACATACATACCCATATCTTGGCTTTTGCAATTTCCTGCTCCAGTTCTTTCTGTAGACCAACCATTAGTCTGACCTTGCTTTAGACTTTGGTTTCCTACTTGATTCACTCATTCATTCATTTAGTCACACAAAAACATTAAGCATCTTCTCTGTGCCAAGCCTTCCCATTGCTAATAACTCCACTGCCCGTGGCAATCCCTGTGACCTCGGGAGGGAAACTCCCTATTCTAACCCTAGCCCTCATAAACCTCTCCAATCAGGTTAGCACTACTTCTTGGAACACCCTTCTCCACTCCCCACCTCCAAATCCAGCTTCTTTGCTAGGCAAATCATCATGGTACCTTGCTTAGGGCTTGTGAGTTTCCTTATCTGAAGGGCTGCTTTTGCTTTTCAAGATCCTCTGCCACTTCCTGATATTCTTCTATGAATTAATAGATAGTTCTAGATCAGGAGAAATCACTCTTTCTATATCAGGTAACTGTTGCTGCATAACGAACTACCCCGAAATTCAGTGGCAAACACCAATCGTTACTTATTATAGCACATACATCCTTGTGTTGGATGGGCTTTGCTCTAGGCTGGGAAGTCTAGGGTACCATAACTGCAGCAGCTCTGATTCACACGTCTTTCATCCTGCCCTCGAGAGCTGCAGACCAAGTTAGGTATATCCTTTTCGCAGGGAAGGCACAGGCACAAGAATGAGCGAGCCCAATTGTGCAAGCACTTTTTAAGACTCTATGACATTTACTAATTCCATTGGTCAAAGCATATCATTACAGCTGAACCCAGAGGTGAGGAATTGTGTACCACCTATGTTGGAAATGACTGCAAAGTTACATGACAAAGGGTATGGATACAAGTAAAAGTGAAGAATTGGGGTCATTGATACAATCTTTTGCACTTCTCATCACCCCTCACGGTCATGCTCACATCTTTGTCCTCCATAGTGAAATGCCAAAATCTAGTACAAGCATAATCTTGATACACATAAAATTACTTTTGGACTAGAAAGCAGCTTGTGGAAATATAATTATTAGAGACATATAATTATTAAAGAATATTCTAGATCTGAATTTTAAAATTACTTCATGTGCTATTTGATTAGTAGTTGGTCTTCCACCCAAGTCTATGCTTTTGGGTCAGCATTGAGAATGTGAATATGCCCAGAACACACAAGGGGATTGCAAATTTGAATAATGAGGTTTAAACGGACACAGAGTTACCCATGCATTCTTTCATTGGATGGCAATGAAAGAACTGGTAATTCCAGGATGGTATAAACAGTTGACATAAACTTGAAGTCTTATCTCTTGCAGGCTGATTCGAAGAAGTTCACAGAACATCTCTGTACTAATGCTCTTGGTAAGTTGGCATGAGATTTTCTTTTTTGTATTGCACAGGTAGTGGTAGAATCCAGTGTGACCTTAGGGCAATATGATATGATGGAAAGATCACTGAACTGGCAGCTTGGAACTCTGAATTCTAGACCCTGATGAGCCACCACATTAGCTATGTGTGCTCGGATGAGTCTCTTAACCTCCCTGAATTTAGCTTTCTCATTTGCAAATATAGGCTGGTACTAGATATTTTTAAGGCTTTGCCTATCTCTAAGATTCTATGATCCTAAGAAGTAACATCACGTATCTAACAATTGGAATCCATTTCAATTGGTCCTAAGTATATCATAATTTCTAAAAGGAAATGTAGGGATTTGCCAATGACTTGGATAAAAGCCAGAGTTTTCACCCCTATTTATTATGTACAATGAAAAGATAAACTGTATATAATGATAAACATAGATAATGTCCTTAGTCCTGTTGTATCTTGAAGCTAAACAAGAATATATAACTTAATACAAACTCATCTCAACTACTAGAAAAATAGCTCAAAATGTATGCCTTACTGATAACGGGTTAGCATTATCATGTTTATCCATAGAGAATCCTTTTTCCCATTTAACAAATGCATGCTCTAAATGATATTAGGAAGGCCTTGCTAATGAATAGTGACTGGGGTGTCTTTTACCGTCTCAAGAACTGATTTTAAGCAATCGATGATGGCTGATTTTTCAAATCCCCAGTGTTGTTATTTTAGTTACAAACAGAAAAGAATTGCAAAGATATTGTAATTGATGTGCTGGCAAGTTTACAGCCTCCATCAGTGATTTATCAGGTTTATATGGCTCCCTGTGAATTTCAGCAGTTAGAGTTATCCACTTATTATTTCCCAGTGCCTTAGGTTGGTGGTATGATAGCCTGTCTTCAGATGTAGGTTATGTCTTCCACCTACTTCTCACTACCGTTAGTGAGTTAGATGTTTTTAGACTATAATTACTGCCACTTGAGCTCTTGGAATCCACACATTCACAGAATAGTTCAATGGAACTCTATTACCAGAAGCCAAGTATTTTGGACACCTGGGAGTAAACAGCCATTATGAAAAAAATAAGTCTTTTCCCACATGCCTCTATAAATGAATGAGATAATGTCAAAGCATTTTTTACATTTTAAAATGCTATTCAAAAGCATGTTACAATTCTTTTTATTTTTCATCTATTTTTTGTTGTTCAGAATGGTAAAATTAACAAAATCTTTGTCTATGAGTGAATATTTAGCTACTCTGGTTTTCACCACCAGTCTGATATCCCTAAATGTCATTTTTAATTAAAACACTGAAGTTGCAATATTTACTCCTTGGGTCACAATACTTCTCTCCTTCTATATTTAGGATTTTTGTATACGCACGTCTCTATAAAGAAGTAAAAGCTTCACAATGCAAAATAGCCACCATACCCTGTCAGAAGCCCTTTCTTGTCTAATTAAAATCTCACTTTAATCAAATCCATTGAGTTTTAAGTCCATTTTCTCTTGTGTCTTAAATTTTAAATGACCAAGAGATACATCTGTGGAAACACTTTTTTCATTTAGTCCTCTTGTAAGTGCCCAATGCTCATATGACTTCATATTCTTGCATTCAAGCCTAGAAAATTATTTAGTGTTTTGTTATGGGATCTTCATTCTCTATTTGATAAAATCCTTCCATTTTTATCCCCCTAAGATCCTGCTCTAAAATCACTTCTAGCTTTTTGTTTCTCTAAGTTTCTAAGGAGACACCATATCAGAGAAACATGCTATGATACCCAACTCTTTTTATTTTTTTCTATCAAACAAATCTACATTAAGGAAAATCCGCTTCTACATCTGACACCCTCAATGGTTCTATTATAGCATAAGCAAACTTGATATCCTAATTTATGCCCATCAGCTTAGACTAGGGTTTCTCAACTTCAGCACTATGTGCATTTTAGGCCAAATAATCCTTGCTGCGGGGGCTGACCTGCGCCTTACAGGATATTTAGCAGCACCCCTGGCCTTGACCCACTAGAGGCCAGTATCATCTCCTCCAAGTTATGACAACCAAAAATGTCTCCAAATGTCCCTGGGGGGCAATACTGCCCACATCTGAGAACCACTGGCTTCAATATTTCAATCGGGCTATTCCTCAGCTCAGTTTTTACAGTTTTAAAGGTGGAAGCTTTGATTTGCTCGATTTAACCTGCAGCGCATAATCATTCCCTGTTACTAAGACTACAGGAGCTGTTCTGCGCCTGGAGCAAACTGTTCATCTTCAGTAGACACCACCTAGTTACACAGGCTTGCTGTGTGCTATTTATGCTGTGAAGTGCTACTTATATATTATCTCATTTAGTTCTTCCATTTCAAATATGAAGAAACAGAGGCAGGAAACCCAATTTCCTGGCAACTTTTTATCCAGATTCTAGAAAAAGCAAATGTTCTAGTCTTTTAAAACCCCTAAACTGTTTTTACATTCTTTGCTATGCTCATTTTGCGACCTTGAGTAACTTACTAAATCTCCAATGCTTTAATTTTTGTTAATAGTAGTGGTTATTATGATCATAATTACCTCTTCAGACTATAGTTTGAGGAAAAAATTATTCTTTGGCTTAGAATTCTACTTGAAACCTCCCTCAAGAGAAACTTTGGATTTCCATGTAGCTTGTTGACATGCTATTTTATAATCCTAGAGCTGTTCCTTTTGTTTCCCCTCTCCTTGAAAACTTTGGACATACTGGACATATAGACGACACTCAATAAATCCTTACCAACTGACAGCATAAACGATCATGAATAAATACAAATTGATTGTCTATAGAAATTCAAAGTACTTTTCCCAAGAATATTAACAATCCTTGATGTTCTAGCAGTTGATGATCCACTGTGAATATTTGTGTTTTGACATTCTGGAAGTTTATTTCTCTAAATCAGAGGGCTCTTATCGAAATTTTTTTCAAAGTTCTAGGCTATCAGCAGTAACTATCCCTCACTTAGGCCAGACATTAATTTTAAAATCTGAGACAACTTGCAGACAAAGGGGAAAGAAGGAAGCCTCAATTATCAATTTAGTTACATGGAACTGGACTTATGAAATTGAACTTAATCTTGAACCCTTCTATCTTCACTTTCTCAGGCTGTCATGTGTGGTCTGTTGCATCAGAATAAAGATTAATCACCTTCTGAAGGCCCCTGATGTGCAAGGCAAACAACGTATTACCTTGTCATCAGAGCGGTGAATGGATGGTCATAGGAAGGCAAACAATGGCCAGCAGTATTGGTTACTACTTAATAATTGATAAATGGAATCGAGTGTTTTCTTTTCTCTGAAAGATGAACAGTGAGGTTACTACAAGGCACTGGCAGAAAGGGTAAACATCAGGAGGAAAGGGACTGGGAACTTAGGGCTGATTTAGGCAGGAAATGAGTTTAGCTGCAGTGACTTCCACTTTTGACAGCCCCTGCACAGCATGTGCCTGGCACAGTGCCTGGAGAGGGAAAACATTTTGACTACACTTCTTTGAAGGAAAGTAAGGAGCATTGGCTTGCATTCACAAAGGCAGATCTGTAATCCATCTCCTCAGAGGGCCTAACATGTGAATGCTTTCAGTTTGGACTGCATCTGAGTCTCAGCGGCCTGGTTCCATATTGATTATTAAGTGTTATTTTCTGTCTAAATGAAGCTACTTTTTAGAACTGCATTGTTAAATCTGTATTTCCAGATTTGAGCAATATTCATTAAGAAGAGCTATGAGCCTTTTGTCCTCAAATCAATTAATGTTGTCCCATAACATTGCCAAGAATAAACCATGCAAAGTTAATTGAGATAGTGTTCACTCTTCTTGGACAGACAAGCAGAAGTTTTTAGAGTCAAGAAAATGAAAATTATTCTCTCTCTTATATTATAGCAAAGAGATAAACCAAGTCTCACTTCCAATAGCTCTCCCTTGAGTGAACGGGAAACATGAGCCAAGCACCCACTGGATGAAGACCAGTAGAGATTTCTGGTAAGGAGATGCTCACAGAAATGTATTCATGTTAAAAGCAGTTGTTTATCAAGACAGCTTTTTCAATCACCTTGTAAATTAATGTTTAAAATCCTTGCAAGAAACACCGTATGCTAGTCAAAGGATCTCCTTAGGTGGCCTAAGAAGTCGGCTCTGCAAATAAAGCCAGCATTGGTTAAGCCAAGAAACATTACTGTTAAATGCAAATGCCATGATTGATCTGTAGGACAATCAGGAGCTAAAGACCAGACTCACGGGAAAATTTCTTATCTGCAAAATGAGCGAATTTTAAAAGATAAAATATAGAATGCTGAGGACATAGAATAAGAAGTGGTGTTCAATTACTTCAGAATCATTTTTACTTCCCCAAAATATATAATATCTCATATATATACATTTATATAAATGTAAGTATGAATATATATATTTAACTTTAAGTTTCTGGGACTATAAATATTTGCAACAGCCTCTTATAATTAATTAGTGTTTGTACTTGTTTGATAGTTTTAATTAAGAAACTTTGGCTGTTCTTTAGTAACTAATAGACATATAACATCTGTATTGATTTAACTTTCAGTAAGGGATTTGAGAGTTAGTCTATGTGACTCGAAAACAGAAATGCTTTAAGGTAAATTTCCAAAGCAGTGGCTCCCAAAGCATTGTGATTCTCAACTGTAAGTTGGTGATGATCATGTGATATGTTGGATGAAAAATGTGTCTGTATAGATTAAAGCAATGAAAGTGACAAATAGAAATGGCAAGCAATATGATATATTGGAGTATATGAGGAAGCCATTTGGTGTGAACCTAATTCAGCCTGACTTTGTTTTTCCAAAAGGGCCTGACTTGGCCGTTGAGCCTGCATTGTGTATCTGCTTTAAACATTTCCTATGGCAAGAACAAATGCCCTTAAGATAAAGGTGCAACTTCCCCCCACATTGGCATTTCCTTAAGGATAAGCATCTTTCCTTAGGCAAGGAACTGATTGCTGTGCTCACCTTTGACCACCCAGTTCACCTGTGACCACCCATCTTGAGACTACAGACCTGCCACCCTGCTGTGTCCACCGAGACAGCAGACCTACCTGCTGTGTCCATCAATTGCCGTGCCGACAGAGCAGTCTCTCAACTATTGCAAAAGGGACATTTCAATCATATGTGAAACACCCTCTTTGGGGGTATATAACCACTCTGTACACCCCACTTCTTTGGTGCCCTTTCTTCCTTTGGGAAGAAAGGCCCTGGGCCATGGTCCTCACATTTTAGCTCAGAATAAACTCACTCAAATTTTCAATTATAGATTGGTTATGGATTATTTTCATCGACAAAAGGAATATTGTTTCAAGAAAATGAACACATTGACTAAGTGCTTTGCGATCACTATTAGAAGCAGAGACAGGTAGCATTTGTTGAATGCATGCAGTGTAACATTAGGCCTCTAGGTTTTAAAATTAAAAGATAATATCAGCATATAGGCTCTTTTGTGGATTTACCCTTCCCCCATTAGTATTTGGCAGGGATTTCCTAAACAAAATGGAAAACGATAAAGTTTGTAGTCAGTGTCCCCATACTCTCATTTTCTTCTTCATGTTTTTTTTCTTCATCCTATGAATGTATGTCATTGGCCTTTTTAATCTAATTTCTTCCTTCTCACTTCAGCCCTTTCCTCCCAACCCCACCCCAAAATCTAAAGGAAAATATTTGTAATGCAAAAGTCAGGCTCATCAGAACAAACACAGATGCCCACACTAGGCTGCCCAGACAATAAGCTAGCTGGAATCTGGGAAACTCCATCTTTTCCCAGCAGGAGGGACCATGCTCAAGTTCAGCTTCCAATGGCACTGGTAGCTTCCTGCCCACACACCCCCTTTCCCCTTCACAGAGAACTATAATGTCTCAAGGGCTCCCTGGGCCCCAGGTACTGGGTAGTTAGCATCCTAAATCCAGATTCCTGGCTCCATACATAGCCTCTTTATTCCACTCAGTGACAAGGCCACCATCTCACACTTGCCGCACAAAGAGAGACCCAAGAGTAAAAGGTTCTCTCCTTTGGAGCCAAATTTAAGCCAGGTCCAGGAAATGCTCCCCAGTGGATGATGAACAGATTAGGGGACCATGATCATCTCTGATAGCTGACTCTAGCCTTATGAGTATTCTCTTTCCCCATTGATACCTGCTCCTTAACCCAATATTTTTTGAATTGTGAAAGTCTTCCTAACCCATTGTATGACAGGTGGCAACCCTGAAGAGAATCAATTGGTTCAACAGCTTTCTTATTTATTCTTTATTTGTCCATAATTATGGCACCACAATATTGTATTTGAAGCATCACTTCTAAGTACGGAATGAAAGATACTTTTCACGTATGAAAAATATTAGTATCAAGTAACATATGAGAGGGCAAGTACTTCAAACATTTTTAGTAGGAAAAATTTTCTGGGGATTCTAAACTCAAACTATATAAGTGGTCATCTACTGTGTGAGGCTGACCTGGAAAAGCTTTATTTGGACACTAAGAAATGGAAGAATAGGTACTAGATAGAGTAAACTTCCTTAAAGAAAGGGCATTGAGAACTTTATTTAACGTGGAATAAGAAGCTAATGGTTTCTCTGTCTCTCCCTCTCTTTCTTACAAGTATTAAGAAAATATTTATTTATTCTTTCATTCCTTCCTTCATTCATCATATGTCTCTCTTCTCTGGAATATAAACTTCATGAGAGCAGTATCCTTGTTGGACTGGTATACTCATTGCCGGAACAGTGCCTGGCACACAGTGGGTGCTCAGTTAAAATCTCTTCAGTGAATGAATGAGCGTGTACCATACGCTTCTAGATCTACACAGATGGACTATACATATACAGTCTCAGTTTCTTTACAGATTTTACAGTCCAGTAGGAAATAAAGACAAAATAATAATTGCAATAAAGTATGATTATTTTTACCAAAGGAGAAGTAGGTGATACTATGACTTTTTGTCGAGTGTGTGAGGTACAGTCCTAGGTACTGAGTATCACTTACAGAGCCTGTGTAGTGATCAGGGAAGTTCCCCAGAAGAACTGACATTTAGCCTGAAATATGAACAGATGAAATGAAAGTTGTTTCAGGCAGGGAACAGCATGTTGAAGGCACAGAGGTAAAGAGCACTGGAGAATTCAAAGAAGTGAAAGACGTTCAGGAGAGCTGGAAAATAGAGGGTGAGAGGGAAATGACAAGAAATAGTGGTTGATCCTCATAAAAGAGTTGGGACATTATCCTAAAAGTAGTAGGGAAGCTTTGGAAAGTTTTTTTTTTTTTTAAAAATTGACACCTGGGCTAACAACTGTTGCCAATCTTTTTTTTTCTTCTTTATCTCCCCAAACCCCCCTGTACACAGTTGTATATCTTAGTTGCAGGTCCTTCTAGTTGTGGGATGTGGGACGCTGCCTCAACGTGGCCTGACAAGCCGTGCCATGTCCGTGCCCAGGATCCGAACCCTGGGCCGCTGCAGCAGAGCACACGAACTTAACCACTGGGCCATGGAGCCAGCCCCTGGAGGGTTTTAAAAAAGAGAATGACAGAATCTGATTTGTGTTTTAGAATTATCACTCCAGCTATGGTGTTCAGAATGATTTGGAAAGAAGACTGTAAGAAGGATGTCCTTTAGGAAGCAGGATCAATTTAGACGAAGATGATAAGGGCTTTAGTTAGTGTGGTGAAGTGGAAATACAGGGGTTCTCAAACCTTGCTGCACATTAGAATCACCTGGAAATTTTAGGAAATCCTGATGCCCGTGGCTTATCCAAAAAAATTAAATTAGAACCTCCGGAGGTGGGACCTAGGCACCATTAATTTTTTTCATCTTTTAAAAGATTTATTGAGTTCTAGTTGATGTACAATAAACTACACTTATTAAAGTATACAGTTTGGGGCCAGCTCCGTGGCATAGTGGTTAAGTTCATGTGCTCCACTTTAGCAGCCCTGGATTTGCTGGTTCGGATCCTGGGCGTGGACCTACACACCGCTCATCAAGCTGTGCTGAGGCAGCATCACACATAGAAGAACTAGAATGACTTACAACTAGGATATACAACTATGTACTGGGGCTTTGGGGAGGAAAATAAAAGAGGAAGATTGGCAACAGATGGTAGCTCAGGGCCAATCTTCCTCAGCAAAAAGCATACCTAAAAAGAAATAAAATAAAGTATACAGTTTGATCAGTTTTAACATACATATATATCATGAAATCTTTACCAAGTTTAAAAAATCGTATATCTATCACCTCCAAAAATTTCCTTGCACCCCTTTGTAATCCCTCTGTCCTGTCCTTCTCCACCTCTCCAAATCTTCAGGCAACCACTTCTCTGCTTTCTGTCGCTATATATTAGTCTGCATTTTCTAGAATTTTATGTAAATGGAATCATACAGTATGTACTCTATTTTTGCCTGGCTCCTGTCAATCACGATAATTGTTTTGAGATCCATCCATATATGCATATATTAATAGTTCCATGCATATATTAATAGTCCATCTCTTTTTATTGCCAAGTAGTATTCCATTGTATGGATACACCACCATTTGTTTATCCATTCACACATTGATGGATGTTTGGGTTGTTTCCAGTTTGGGGCTATTTCAAGTAAAGCTGCTAGGGATGTTTGGTAAAGTCTCTGTATGGACATATGCTTTCATTTCTCTTGGGTAAATATGTAGGGATGGAATGGCTGGTAATATAGTGGGCATATGTTTAACTTTCAAATGAACTGCCAAACTTTCTTCCAAAGTGGTTATACAATTTTACATTCCCACCCTCAGTATATGAGAGTTTTATTTGCTCCACATCCCTGCTGACATTTGATATGGCTAGACTTTGATTTTTTTCCCATTCTAATAGGTATGTGCAGGTATCTCATTGTGGTTTTCATCTGCATTTCTCTAATTCCTTATGATTTTGAACATCTTTTTATGTGCTTATTAGCCATTTGTATACCTTTGATGAAATATCTTCAAATGTTTTTCCCGTTTTTTAGTGGGAGGTATGTTTTCTCCTTATTGAGTTTGAGAGATCTTTATATATTCTGGATGCAAGTTCATTATCAGATATGTGAATTGTAAGTGTTTTCTTCTAGTCAGTGGCTTGTTTTTCCATCCCATTAACAGAATCTTTTTGAAAAGTGGAAGTTCTTAGTTTTGGTGAAGTCTAGTTTATCAATTTTTTTCCTGTATAGATCATGCTTTTGATATCATTTCTAAGAAATCTTTAATAAGGTCACACAAATTCTCTTCTGCTCTCTTCCAGAAGTTTTATAGATTTAGTTTTATGTTTAGATATATGATCCATTTTGGGTTAACATTTGTATATGGTGTGAGATATGGGCCAACTCTCATTTTTTATGTAAAGACATCCAATTGTACCAGCAACATTTGTTTAAAAGACTATCTTTCTCCCCAAATTACTTCTACACTTTTGTTGGAAATCAATTGGCCGTATAAGTGTGGTTCCATTTCTGCACTCCTGTGGTGTCACTGATTTATTTGTCTACATTTACATCAATACCACACTGTCTTAATTACTGTCATTTTATATTGTCCTCAAGTCAGGTAGTGTAAGTCCTCCAAATTTATTTTTCTGTTTGAATGCTACAGTGTATATGTACATTCATGTAACAACACCTGAAACAAGATACAGCACTATCCCGTCACCACAAAGAACTCCCTCACGCTACCTCTTTATAGTTACATCTACCATCTCCCACTGTCTCTAACTCCTGGCAACCCCTAATCTGTTTTCTATCTCTATAATTTTGACATTTCAAGAATGTTAGGTAAAGGGAATCATACAATGCATCACCTTTCAATATTGGCATTTTTTTCATTCAGCAGAATTCCCTTAAAATCCACCCAAGTTCTTGTTTCTATCAATAGTTTGTTCCTTTTTATTGCTGAGTAATATTCCATGGTATATGTGTACCAGTTTATTTAAACATTCACCTATTGAGGGACATTTTGGTTGTTACTAGTTTAGACTATTACAGCTGCAGTGAACAATTGTGTACAGGTTTTTTTGTGGATATAAATTTTCATTCTTCTGGGACAAATGCCCAGGAGTTCAATTGCTAGGTTATATGGTAAGTGTATATTTAGATTTTTAAGAAACTGTCAAACTATTTTCCAGAGTTGATGAACCATTTTACACCCTAACAAGCAATGTATGAGAGATCCAGTTTCTCTGTATCCTTGCAAACAGTTGGTGTCACTATTTTTTATTTTTGCCATTCTAGAAGGTTTATAGTGATAGCTCATCATGGTCTTAATTTGTGTTTCCTCGATGGCTAGTGATGTTGAACATATTTTTATGTGCTTATTTGCTATCCTTTCATTCTCTGTGGTAAAATGTCTCTTCATATCTTTTGCCCAATTTCTAATTGGATTGTTGGATTTTTACTGTTTAGTTTTGAGAGTTCTTTTTATAGGCTACATGAGTCCTTTATCAGATATATGGTTTGCAAGTTTTTTTTTCTAGTCTGTAGCTCATCTTGTCATTCTCTTAACAAGACCTTTCATACAACAAAAGTTTTAAATTTTGAAGTCCAATTTTAATTTTTTTCCTTTATGAATTATGCTTTTGCTGTCATGTGTGAGAACTTTTCACAAAGCCTGTAGGTCTCAAAGATTTTCTCCTATGTTACATTCTAAAAATTTTATGTTTTATGTTTTAAATCTATGATCCACTTGGAGTTAATTTTTGTAGCAGGTATGAGGTTTAGGTCAAGGTTCACTTTTTTGCCTATGAATATTCAATTACTTCAGCATCATTTGTTGACAAGACTATTGTTCCCGCATTGAATTTCTTTACAATTTTGCCAAAAACCAATTGGCTGTAGTTGTATGGCACTATTTCTGGGTTTTACATTCTGTCCCATTAGTCTATGTGTCTATCTCTTCACTAATACCAACACAGTCTTGATGACTGCAACTGGGTAATAATTCTTGAAATAGAGCAGATTGATTCCTTCCACTTTATTCTTCTTTTTCAAAAAAGGTTTTTAGCTATTCTAGTCCCTTTGTCTTTCTACATGAATTTTAGAATAGTCTTGTCTATATCTCCAAAAAATGTCATGCTGCAATTTTGATAGTAATTGTGTTACACCTGTATATCAATCTGGGAAGGAGTCACTTTTTTTCTTCTATTTTGAGTCTGCCAAATCATGAACATGGTATGTTTCTCCATTTATTAAATCTTTGATTTCTTTCATCAGCATTGTGTAGTTTTCAGCATATAAGTCCCATACACATTTTATTAGATTTACACGCACGTTTCCTTTTCTTTAGAAAAATTGTAAATAGTGTTATATTTTTTATTATGGTTTTCACAGTGCTAGCCAATAGAAATATGATTAATATACATTGATCTTATATCCTGTGACTAGGACATTTTTTGTAGATTCCTTGGGATTTTCTATGCAGACTATCATGTCATCTACAAATAGGTGCAGATTTATTTCATTCTTTCAGATCTCTACAACATTTCTTTCCTTTCTTTGCCTTAATGTGTTGGCTAGAAGTTCCAGTACCATGTTGAATAGCAGTAGTGAGAGCAGACATCATTGTTTGTTCCTCATCTTAGAGCAAAATTATTCAGTCTTTCAAAATTAAGCATGGGAGGTGTCAAGATGGCACCATAGGTGGACCCTGAACTCACCTCCCCCCATGCACACAACCAATTTACAACTACTCTGGGAACATTTACCCCTGAGAGAGAACTCAAAACTGGATAGAAAGAACCCCCACAACAAGGGACAGTCCTGACTGAGGTGGAAGAGGAAGAAATTCTTTTCTGGAGAGAAAAAAGCCACATTCGAGTGGCAAAGCTTCATGGCCAGTGAGGAGCAACCTTAAGGTACAAAACTTTCTCTGGAGGAGTGGAGGACCTGAGCAGGGGAGCGTTACCACTATAAGCAACATTTGGACTCAGCACAACCAAAATGAGTGTCATAATATCTGGCTTTGCTGCTAACAGCAGGGAATACCCTCAGAAAAGCTATCAGATATAAGGGGAAAAAGCCAACTCTTAAAGGGCCCATGCGCAAATTCACCAGTCTCAGAAAGCAACCTAAAATCACCAGAAAGAAAGGTGCACAGTCCTGTGGTGAAAAGAGACTCACCTGACAGGCTCTGGGTGCATCTTGGTGAGAGGTGAGACCTCTCCGGGTACTGAGACATTGGCAGCAGCCATTAGGGTGACCTAGTACAGGTGTGCCAACAGAGACACTGGCAGATGCCATTGGAGCTCTTCCCCTGGCCTGTTAGCACAGGGTCTGCCCTGCCCAATAGAGCACCCATTTAATCAATTCAGCCAGAGCAGGCAGCCTGTGCTAGGGACTGGCCCTGCCCCACTATAAGCCCTCAGGCAACTTGTGGGCCCTCACAGGTTGGGAGCCTGGATGCTCTGCAGCCAGGTGGATAGGTCCGCCTATGCAGGGCAGGGCATGCGTGAGGAGGGGAAGGAGTGTGTGAGGAGGGGAAGGAGATTGGGTGGGGCCTCTGAAGTGGGGCAACTGGGTTTGCTTCAGGGAGTCAGGGCACGTGCACAGGACAAGACTGTGGATGGTATGTGTGTCCCTGTGGGTAGTGGGGCTTGTCAGCTGCAGAAGACTGGTGCTTCTTAAACAGCCACATAGGGGATTGGCCCCACCTTCCAAAGCCTGAAACAATTGGGTGCTCCTATGCCTGGGGCCAGACTCACTCAGCTACAATCCTAAGAGAGCTAGCAATAGCCTTGCAGGTTGGAGGCCTATAGCAGTTGTAAGCCCCTGAGCCTAGCAACCAGCCATACTAGGGAGCCTACTCACTTAACAGAAAAACTGCAACAGGAATGTGCAATGAGACCTTGTAACCAGCTATGCTGGGCCTCCTCAGGCCCAATAAAGTGGTTGAAGAGTCCATAGTCTCCACACATGGCTGAGCATTACAACCAGCTGGCCACAGGGACAGCCTAGCCTCCCTGGGCACCTGCAGCAAGAGCAACCCTGCCACAACAGAAGGACACACATAGCCCAAATTGGGGTCACTCCTGGATCATTTGGAACTGGTGACAAGAGGGAAGCACACTGCTGGGCCTCATAAGGTATCTCTAACTTAAGGCTAGCTCTACAAGATCAGGAGACAAAGCTGACCCACCTAATATATAGATTTAAGCACAAAAAGAGGCAAAATGAGGAGCCGAAGGAATACATTCCAAGGAAGGGAACAGGACAAGACCCCAGGAAAAGAACTAAGTGAAACAGAAATAAACAATCTACTTGACAAAGAGTTCAAACAAAAAGTCATAAGGATTCCCTCTGATCTTGGGAGAATAATGGAAGAACTCAGAGAGAACATCAGCAAAGAACTGGAAAATATAAGGAAGAACCAATCAGAAATGAAGAATACAATACTGGAAATGAAAAATTCACTAGAGGGACTTAATAGCACAGTGCATGATACAGGTGAATGGGTTAGTGAGCTGGAGAAAAGATTAGAGGAAATCACTCAAGCTGAACAGATAAAAGAAAAAAGAATTAAAAAGAATGAGAACAGTCTAAGGGACCTCTGGGACAACATCAAGCACATTAACATTCATATTATAGGTGTCCCAGAAGGAAAAGAGAGAGGCAAAGGGGAAGAGAATCTATTTGAAGAAATAATAGCTGAAAATTTTCCTAACCTAAAGAAGGAAACAGACATCCAGGTAGAGGAAGTACAGAGGGCACAAAACAAGATGAACCCAAAGAGGCCCACTCTAAGACACATAATAATTAAAATGTCAATAATTAAAGATAAAGAGAGAATCCTAAAAGCTGCAAGAGAAAGGCAACAAGTTACATACAAAGGAAACCCCATAAGGCTATCAGCTGACTTCTCAGCAGAAACCTTACAGGCCAGAAGGGAGTGGCATAATATATTTAAAGTGCTGAAAGGAAAAAAGCTACAGCCAAGAATATGCTACTTGGCAAGGTTATCATTCAGAATGGGGGGAGAGATAAAGACCTTCACAGACAAGCAAAAATTAAAGGAGTTTATCACCAAGAAACAAGTTTTACAAGGAATGCTAAAGGGACTTATTTAAGTGGGAAAGAGAAGACCACAAATAGGAATAAGAAAATATAAAAAAAAAGGCAATAAAATCACTGGTAAAGGCAAAAATACAGTAAAGGTAGCAGATCAACCACCTGTGAAGATAATATGAAGGCCAAAAAACAGAAGTACTAAAATTAACTATTTCCATGATAAGAGGTTAAAAGATACACACACACACAAAGAGCTTAGATATGATATCAAAGACAGAAAATGTGGAATGTGGGAGGAGGGGAGTAAAAGAGTAGGGCTTTTAGAAAGATGTCAAACTAAAGAGACCACCAACTTAATATAAATTGCTATGTACATATGTTATTATGTATGAACTTCATGATAATCACAAACCAGAAACGTATAAAAAATACACAAAAACTTAAGAGAAAGGAACCCAAACATAATGCTAAAGAAAGCCATCAAAATCACAAGGGAAGAGAACAAGAGAAGAAAGGAACAGAGAAGAACTACTAAAACACCCAGGAAAAAGTAACAATAATGGGAATAAAGACATACTTTCAATAGCTACTTTAAATCTCAATGTACTAAATGCTCCAATCAAAAGGCATAGGGAGGCTGATTGGATAAAAAAACGAGACCCATATATATGCTGAATACAAGAAACACGCTTCAGACCTAAACACACACAAACTGAAAGTGAACAAATGGAAAAAATACTCCATGAAAATGGCGACGAAAAGAAAGCAGGTGTAGCAATACTTATATCAGACAAAATAGACTTTAAAACAAAACTGTAAGAAGAGACAAAGAAGGGCATTACATAATGATAAAGGGAACAATCCAACAAGAGGATATAACACTTGTAAATATCTATGCACCCAACATAGGAGCACCTAAATATATAAAGCTGTTGTTAACAGACATAAAAGGAGAAACAGAAAGTAACATAATTATAATAGGAGACTTTAACACTTCACTTACACCAATGGATATATCATCCAAACAGAAGAACAATAAGGATCATTGGCCTTAAGTGACACATTAGACCAAGTGGTCTTCGTAGATATATTCCATCCCAAAACCACAGAATACACATTCTTTTCAAATGTACATGGGACATTCTCCAGGACTGATCACATACTAGTCCACAAAACAAGTCTCCATAAATTTAGGAAGATTGAAATAATACCAAGCATCTTTTCTGACCACAAAGGTATGAAATTAGAGATCAACTATAGGAAGAAAATCAGAAAAGCCACAAATATGTGGAGATTAAACAAAATGCCACTGAACAACGATTGGGTCAATGAAGAAATGAAAGGAGAAACCAAAATACCTGGAGACAAATGAAGATGAAAATATGACAGGCCAAAATTTTGGGATACAGCAAAAGTAGTTCTAAGAGGGAAGTTTATAGCAATACAAGCCGACCTCAACAAACAAGAAAAATCTCAAATAAACAACCTAACAGTGCACCTAAAAGAACTGGGAAAAGAACAAAGCCAAAAATCAGCAGAAGGAAGGAAATAATAAAAATCAGAGCAGAAATAAATGAAATAGAGACTAAAAAAACAACAGAAAAAAATCAATGAAACCAAGAGCTGGTTCTTTGCAAAGATAAACAAAATTGACAAGCCTTTAGCTAGACTCACCAAGAAAAAATGAGAGAAGCCTCAAATAAATAAAATCAGAAACGAAAGAGGATAAATTACAATGGACACCTCAGAAATACAAAAGATTCTAAGAGAATACAAGAAAAGCTATGTGCCAACAAATTGGATAATCTAGAAGAAACGCATGAATTCTTAGAATCTTACAACCATCCAAAACTGAATCAAGAAGAGATAGAGAATTTGAATAGACCAATCACCAGTAAGGAGATAGAAACAGCAATCAAAAACTTTCCAGAAAAGAAAAGTCCAGGACCAGACAGCTTCTGTGGTGAATTCTACCATACATTCAAAGAAAACTTAATACCTGTCCTCAAACTCTTCCAAAAATTGAAGAGGAGGGGAAGCTTCCTAACTCATTCTACCAAGCCAACATTACCCAGATATCAAAATCAGACAAGGACAACACAAAAAAAGAAAATTACAGGCCAATATCACTGATGAACATCAATGCAAAAATCCTCGACAAAATATCAGCAAATTGAGTACAACAATACATTAAAAAGATCATACACCATGATCAAGTGGGACTTATTCCAGGGATGCAAGGATAGTTCAACAACTGCAAATCAATCAATGTGATACACATTAACAAAATGAAGAATAAAAATCACATGATCATCTCAATAGATTCAGAGAAAGAATTTGACAAGATAGAGCATCCATTTGTGATAAAAACTCTAAATAAAATGGGTATAAAAGGAAAGTACCTCAACATAATAAAGGCCATATTTGACAAAACCACAGCTAATATCATTCTCAATGGAGAAAAACTGAAAGCTAACACTCTAAGAACAGGAACCAGACAAGGATGCCCACTTTCACCACTGTTTTTTAACATAGTATTGGAAGTCCTAGCCAGAGCAATTGGGCAAGAAAAAGAAATAAAAGGGATCCAAATTGGAAAGGGAGAAGTGAAACTGTCACTATTTGAAGATGACATGATTTTATATATAGAAAACCCTAAGGAATCCACCAAAAAACTTTTTAAAATAATAAATGGATATGGTAAAGTTGTAGGATACAAGATCAACACACAAAAATCAGTTCCATTTCTATACACTAACAATGAAGTAGCAGAAAGAGAAATTAAGAATACAATCCCATTTACCATTGCAATCAAGGAATAAAATACCTAGGAGTAACCTTGACCAAAGAGGTGAAAGATGTGTACACTGAAAACTATAAAAACATTGTTGAAAGAAATTGAAGAAGACACAAAGAAATGGAAATTCCATGCTCTTGAATTGGAAGAACTAACATAGTTAAAATGTCCATACTTTCCAAAGCAACCTACAGATTCAATGGAATCCTTATCAACGTTTCAACATTTTTCACAGAAATAGAGCAAAGAATCCTAAAATTTATATGGAACAACAAAAGACCCCAAATAACCAAAGGAACCCTGAGAAAAAAGAATATCCAATATCATTTTCCTTCTGCCTGAAGTACTTCCTTTAACATCTTTCATAGTCCAGTTTTGCTGTTGATGAATGATTTGAGGTTTTATATGTCTGAAAAAATGTTTATTTCACCTTCACTTTCAAAAGCTATTTTCACTGGCTACAAGATTGTAGGTTGACAGTTTCATTTTTTTCCCTTCAGTACTTTAAATATATTGCTCCACTGTCTTCTGGCTTGCATTATTTTTAACAACAAGTCGATTGTCATTCTTATCTTTGTTACTCTCTGTGTAATGTACCATTTTTTTCTTGAGCTGCTTTAAAGGTTTTCTTTTCATCAATGGTTTTAAATGATTTGATTATGATGTGCCTTGGTGTTTCTTGGTGTTCATGTTTCTTGGGCATGGGGTTTGTTCAGTTTCTTGGATCTGTTGTTCATCTTTCAGGCAATATGGTAAATGCAGTCCCTGTTAGTCCATCTTGGTCAGTAACAGAAATCCTGCATTACTAACTTTTAGAGCTCTCCAGGCATTTCCAATGTGCAGCTAAGGTTGAGAACTACATGGTGATAGAGAAAAGTCAACAAATGTGAGACATAATAAGCAAGTAAAATGGCCAGACTTTGATCATTGAGTGGATACTTGTGGAGGTGGGTGGGGTGGGATGTGGTTAAAGAGCATGAAGAGACAAATAGGCTTCTTGCTTCAGTAACTGTGAATTGAAAGGGATGCTGAAATACAGGACTTTATGATCAGCACAGTTTTAAGGAGTGAAAAACACTAAAAGTGAGATACCTGAAGTGTATCCAACCAGAGTTATTTTGTAATCACTTGTTCTAAAACTCAGAAGAGAAATATGAGGTGGATAAATACACGTGGATTGGATTTATATTCAAGTAGATAGTAGGGAAATTCATGGAGTGAACAGTATTGTCCAGGAAGAGTGGCATAGTAACCCATTCTTAATCTTTAACATAGTATTCCTTTTAAAGAACCAGTGATTTGATGACTCAATATCCAAACAGATATTTCAAAATTGAAATTGAGGAATGTATTCTTCCCTTTACCTTATATTTCAACTATTTGCCCACTTAAAAAGTTTGACAGAACTTAATGAAAACAATATTTAAATGTATTACATTTAGAAAAATAGTGACTTATGAGATGTTAAATAACCCCAGACTAATTTTTCTTTTTTTTTCAAGGTAGGCAGAACCACCTTCATATAACTCATGAGGAATTATATAGAGTCTAGAATTTTAAATATGAGGTTTTCTACTTTTTCTAAAACTATGGTGAATTCTAGTTGGTGGTATATAAGTTAATTAATTCATCCATGGGATGTCTTTAGTATAGTGGACAATCATGTGGAACTTCAAATTATTTATAAGAAAACCAGTACATTGGAAGTTCCAGCAGTTTCAAGTATAGACTTCAAGTCACCTAACTGCGTTTTGTATTTTAAAAAGGATTCCATAGCCTTGCTTTAATTATACCTGTATAAGGCAAATAGCTCCAGTGAAGTAATCCAAATGCTGTTACATCAGGCTGGAATGTTGAATTCTCAGCTTAGTAATGTGAAAAGTAGTCTCAGTGCTACAGAGAAATTATTTGAATATTAAGGAATTTTTTAAAATGTTCTGGAGGGTGGTGGCTGATTCATCACTGAGACTCTGGAGAGAATATGGGGACAGCCCAGAGACTGAGCTTGCAGCCTGGAGTCTAGGCAAGGTAGGCAGTAGAGGGCTCTCTGTAATGGGACTTTAGAATCATGGGGGTTTGATAACCAATTATAAGTTTTCTTTTTTTCTGTATTCTAAGTCCCTTAGAACATCCTGAAGTCTCCAGGAATTTGGAGCCAGCCCGTGTTTGTGATGCTTAGGGGACTAGAGAAAGGGATTGTGCCTAGGTTTTGGATGGGGAGCCTGGAAAAGTTTGGGAAAATGTCATCAAAATTTCTAGATGTGATAGGAGACCAAGTTGCAGCTGCATTCCTAAGGGACACCTGACTAGCAACAACCAGTATTGTTATTTTGGGGGTATTCCTCAGAATCAATTGGGAAAGAAAAAGATTCCAGGCAGAAATCTTACTTGGATAGTCAAAAAAGAGATAATCCAAGAAGGCTAGAAAACTTAGAACACTAAGCTTACTTTTCAAAATTCTCTTCACATGATAATGATTCCTGCTCATCTTAAATTATCTGGAGATATAATTACTCAGTATATCTTTTTGTAAATCAGGTGAGAAAAAAATAAGTTTCTGTAGCTGTTAATACTTCCGTACATTTTAGTTGCACATATTGTCCATGTTGTTGATTATAATACATACTTTATTCAAGAAGGCTTACCGGACTTTAGAGCTGTCCATTCTTTCCGGATGTAGATGCATAGACTTTTGGATTTTTTTAATTGTCCCTATTAGCTCCTAATCCCTAGTGATTTTCTTTTTGGATTGTTGGAGGGGCAAATTTTGAATTTTTCCCAGGCTGCTATAGTGAAAAGAGCACAGGCACTGGAGGCAGAGGAACCAGAATTCAAATCTGGCTGAGTGACCTTTGGCAAATCCATTTGACTTGACGTTGACTTCATCTTCTGGCTAGTCTCATCTTAAGCATCTTTATCAAACTACTCTCTAAAACAGCAATCTGCTGCTTAAAGGCAAGCAAATTAGAGTTGCCTTTTCAAAGTACGGTTTCAATGTTTGTGGTAAAAGTAAAATTCTAGAAAAAAGACTTTGGAATAAAGAGGATGTCAGAAAAGCTCATTCTGTAGACCTAGAAATCACTCTTTAAAAGTCTTTCAGTCAAGCAATCCCTCTAGAAAATATAAACACTCCCTCTAAAGACTTCCTTACAAAGTCCTTAAGGAAGTTAAAACAAGAAAAATTCATCTGTGTCTAAAAACTAAATATGAGCCTTAATTGAAAAACTGACAGTTCTCTGCTCTTACTAAAATGCAACATCCTCCAAATAGCAGCCATATGAAAGTAAAATGTTCATCTGTATCAATAGATGGCTTGGTTTAGCAGCAATATGGCGAAATAATTTCTGTAAAGGCTGCAGTGCCTGTTTTGAAATGTTCAAAATCTTATTTTTGGGGGCTCACCGCATGGTAATCGGCTCTAAGGATGACATGACATCGTTAATAATGAAGGTATTTAAAATAGGACTCAGGCAAGGCTGACTATTTACAGAGCTGCCTGACTGGTGTGAATCTGCACAGACCTATTTCTGGGCTTTTGTTTGCAATTCATGGTAATTTACAGAGTAAATAGCTCAGGATTTGCAAAAGGGTACAACAGCTTATATAGATTTGGGCTAAATGGAAATTTTCCTCTTTGACACAGGCAAATGGGTATATGATGAATAGCTGACGGCCAGATTTTTATGCTCTTGCATAAAATTCAATTTAATTTTCTTTGGGTTTTAAATCAACTCATTGATAATGTGTGAAAATGAAGAAAAGAGAACTTATTTAGCCTTTGGTGATGTATTTACCCTTCAGTAGATGCCATTTAATAGACAAGACTTAACTTATTTGAAATATTGAATTACTTTCTACGACAATCACATCCACTGTTACTATGGTGCAGTATGGTAGAAAGAACACTAAAGTAAGTGAATATGTGCATAGAATATCAAAAAGGTATACTTATTAAGCACCTATAATGTCTTAGGCATTGTGCTAAGCAATTCATAATACATTGTTTTATCTGTATTTCAGTTCTAGTTCCACTTACCAGCCATTCACCCTTAAGCAAAGCATTGAACATCTCCAAATTTTTGTTTTCTCATCTCTCTAGTAAGAACTTTAATAAGTATCTTCCTTTCTCATTCACTCATTTATTAATGCAACAAATATTTATAGAGTGCCTATTACATGCCAGTCCTTGTACTAGGTGCTGGGGATACAACAGTGAATAAGACATTGTCCCTGCCTAAACAAAGCTTATACTTCAGTTCCCTAAACACGATGTATGTAGGAATGTAAGTGTATATTTTTTTCCAACACTTCTCCAAGAAAATAAAAATCTTTTAAGGTGGCACATCTAACAAAGTTGTTATTGGGGTCAATTGAGATAATGTACATGAAAAGCACTTGATAAATGATAAAAGGATATAAACCTACTCTGACTGGAAAATGGTCTTAATAGTAAGTCAACAAATTCCTTATGAATAATAAATACTTTCAGGCTAATGTTTTAGATTAAACTCTGAAAGAATGCGTTTATGATTTCATTAATTTGAACTGAAAATTATTGCTGGGATAATTGAAATATGCCTAATACTTATCAAAGACTGCACTCAGTAAGAGTATAATGTGGGAATGGTGTTAACACGGTGGTCTCCGTTTACAAAACAAGTTGCACCTGATTGTCATGATAGTTAAAGATACTATCCAACTGAAGAAGCTTATGTGTAATTTGGCTGAAAGCATTTTTATTCAAGGAAAGCTAATAATGATGAATGTCAAATTCTTGTGAAAGGAATTTTTGAATTTTGAATTTTGGAAGATGTACTATCAAAGATATAAATTGATTGATTGATTCATTCATTCATTCAATAATAAACCCCCTCTATCCAAAAATAATTTGGAGCCCAAGGACTGACCTGCTTAAACTCTTCCCTTCTAGTGGCAGGTAAACAAAGGGCATGGAAGCTGGGAGGCAATTAGAAGATACAGCAAAATGAGACCTTTTTTTTTGTTTTTTAACAGAAACTAGATTTTTGGTTTTCCTTTGTTTTGCCCTTATTTGTCTTGGTTTTCTTAATTATCACAGATAGGTTGTTTTTCATTGCTTGAGTTTTGACAGTTGTTTTCCTGATTTTTGCCTTTGATGCACAATACTAGGGGAACATGAGTAACCAGCAAAATTTTCTCCAAACTGAAAACTTTTTCCAAATTATTCCTTTTTATGTATTGAATTTCACTTAAGATAAGCCTGACAAACTCCAACATGAAATAGCTATAAGTTAAAGCAGAGAATGGCAAACTATGGCTCAAGGGCAAAATCCAGCCCATTGCCTATTTTTGTAAATAAAATTGATTGGAATATGGCCACTCCCACTCATTTACATAATATCTATGGCTGCTTTTACAGTACAAAAGCAGAAATGACTAGTTATAACTAAGACTTCATGGCCTGCAAGGCCCAAAGTAATTATTCTATGACTCTTTACAGAAAAAGTTTGCCAACACCTGAGCTAAAGAGTTAACTAACTCAACATATATGATCATTGTACAGATATGTAATTGACTTATAGCACTTATATAACCATGGTGGTTAATTATACCTTTAAATTCTTAAAGTTATTTGTGAGGATTTCAAAAAAATCTAAGTGGGCATTTTTCCTTCAAAGGCAGAATCCTATCAAGTCTTCCCTCTTCAACTTTTCCTACCATCTCAAAAGCAGCAGGGAGTGAGGGGTATTTAAATACCTTAATTATGGTAGTAAAGAAAGAAGGCACAATCATTTCTCCCCCAATTGTTTGGCAAACTCATTGTCTTTTGAACAAGGATACTAAAGTAATAGCTACAGAGTGACATAAAATAGCTTGTGTATGATATCATCAAATTAAATTATGTATTTCATAATTTTAGCATAACTCAACCTAAAGTTTGATATGGAAACTATGCCATAAATTTGAAAACCCCAAATCTTATAAGGGAAAGGATCATTCTCATTAATAGAATGTAATAATAAAATTTCCACAATAATCACAAACTGGGGGCCAGCCCCGTGGCCAAGTGTTAAGTTCACATGCTCCACTTCGGTGGCTCAGAGTTTTGCCGGTTCGGATCCTGGGCGTTAACCTAGCACTGTTCATCAAGCCATGCTGACGTGGCGTCCCACATAGCAGAACTAGAAAGACCTACAACTAGAATATACAGCTATGTACTGGGGGGCTTTGGGGAGAAGAAGAAGAAGAAAAAAAAGATTGGCAGATGTTAGCTCAGGGCCAATCTTAAAAAAAATAAATAAAAATAATCACAAAGTATCCTGGGTTAAAAGTATAGCTCTATTCAATGCTTTCAAAAGGAAAAATGTCATCTCTTGCTGTTTAGACTATAGCTACTCCAAAGATATTAATTTAATATGGCAAAAGTGGAAGTTATTTTTAAAAAGCGAGGACGTTATATTTGCCAAGTGAATCAATGAGTCATAACACCACTTAGTTTAGGTAATTCACAAAGCGACTGCATCATTTGTTTGCAGGGACATCAAGACTCCCCTTGTCCTGAAATATTTTCTGATGCATCTGTGAACCTGAGTGTGGGTACACAGGGAGTAAATGTTGTCCTGGACAAAGTGAAACATCCTCTTGACTTTGGTCAACTATGCTTACTTAGTTATCCACCTACAGCAATAACTTGTTTTTATTTGCCTCCATCACCTGCTCATTTTCCTTCTCGCTTCTCCTAAAGGTAGACATTCCCCAAAGTGCTTCCTCAGCACTTCCTTATTTTAAAAAACTTTTTATTTCGACATAATTTCAAACTTAGAGAAAAGTTGCAAGAATAGTACAAGGAATGTCCATACACCCTTTGTCCAGATTCACCGATTGTTTACACTTGGCTCCATTTGCGTTATCATTTTCTTCCTCTCTCTCTCATACACATATGTGTGTGTGCATATTATCATTTTCTGAACCATTTAATAGTAAGTGGGAGACATTGTGCCCTTTTACCCCTACATCCTTCAGTGTGTATCTTCTAAGAAGAAATACCTTCTCTTATATAACCACACTACAGTTATCAAAATCGAGACATTCAACATTAATATGATAATATTATCTAATCCATAGTCCATATCCAAATTTCATTGATTGTTACAAGAATGTTCTTTATAGCTATTTTTTCCTGTATAGGATCCCAATCTAGGATTGTGCCTTAAATTTAACCATCATATCTCCAACTTCCTTTAATCTGATGTAGTGGACATTTTTAAGGAGTATAGGCTAGCTGTGTTATAGGAAGTCCCTCAATTTGGGTTTGTCTGATGTTTCTCAGTATCCTTCATCATATTCCTTCCCAAACAACCTATCTTCTGGATCTCATCCAATTCCCTAGCTTCAGCATCTTCCCATCTATGTTACCAGTTATTTTGTCTTCCCTTGTCTTAAAGATATACGGTGACATCCATTTCTGGCAATGCAGCAGAACAGCTATCTTAGGGGGAAAAAAAGAAAGCCCTCCAATATAAAACATCTTGATAGGCTGGAAAAATATTATTTTAAATGAATAATTGAGCCCACAAGAATGTAAGGAAAGTCCCAGGGGACAAAAATAAATGAGAGCTAGAAACTAGGGTGGGAAACTATCTCTGGCCATCCAAAGGCCAAGATTTGGGGTCTGAACCAGCTAAAAAGAGAGATATGAAAAAATTACTATGATTTAAACACAGACGTGGACATAGCAAATATAAAAGAGATTAAGCGACTTGGAGAATAGAATAAGATATAACATATTTCTCAACAACAACAATGGATTAATATCTTCTGTATGTCAAGAGAAAAAGCTGTCAACCTAGAATTGTAGTATATGATACATTATTATTCAAGAATAAAGGTAAAATATTTTTTCAGACAAAAACTCAGAGTTTACCAACAAAATTTCATCAAAAGAACTTCTAAAGTACATCCTTTAAGAAGAAGGAAAATGATCCCAAAGAAAGAATTGAATGCAAGAAAGAATGGAAAGCAAAAAAATTGGAAGATATGTGAGTCTAAAAAACCATTGAATAATGGTAACCTTAATTTGAACACAACCTAACTTGCCTAAATTCAACACACTCATTGATTTCTACAGCCTCCTGAAACTACACTAAAACAAATAGAAAGGAATTTTTTTTAAAGCATGAATTCATCAGGACAACACAAACAAGATAGCAGTTATGGATGATGGAAAGCAGAGGAATAAGTATTAACTAATTTAGCAGACCTGAGAGAGCTAAATCTTAAGCCTTGAACAATCCAGTTTGTATCACAGAACCCTGAACTGGAGGTGTGAGTTACCTTTGGAAGTGGAGGGGCATGGAGAGTTCAAAATAAGAGGATTCATTGAAGGTCTATTTAAGAAGCAAATTCTCACATCCCCTCCCTCCTGTTACTCAACCAGGCCCTCTAACTGCCCCTCTAATGTGGGTCATTTTTACTTTGGAGGGAGTAAAACAGAGAGGTTCTAGACTTGAAAACAAGGGTACTATATGAGAAAGGAGGACTAAGTCCAAGTTTACATACGAAATGTTAAGACCTTCAGAACCCAGAATGCTGACAAGCAGCATTGCTTGTCAGGGTACTAGAAGTTTCTTCTTGGGTAATCTGACCAGCCTGAGAGAAAAGTTAATGACGAAAAGACAATGGCACATGAGATTCTTCAAGGAAATGGCTCAGCCAGATTATCCTAGAATGAGTTTAAGCATAGTGAGAACAGATTTATATAACAAGGGAAAAGTTTGGGCTTGAATTTGTGATAAGTATGTAGAAAACTAAGCAAAAGATAACACAAAACAAAAAAACAATGATTAACTTCAGAGAAGACAAAACCTTTTCCAGGAAAGGAAGTGTGACCATGGCATGCTATTGGGCCTCAGATAGACTACCATTTGTGTAGTCATAATAACATAAATGTTGAATATTGGTGTAACATCTGTCTTTTACACTGGAGAGACAATAGACAATCTCTAAAACCAAAAAATCAAGAAGTGGCAATATTTATTTAGAAATATGAGGGTAAAACCAAAAGGATGATCTAACAGCATTGAAAGTAGTCCCTTTTGGGGTTCAGAAAATGATGGGGAAGGATACGGCAGGGCACAGCTATTTTTCCCAAGAAACCTTATAGGCTTCTTAGACTCTGTAAGCCACCTACAGGGATAATGTTGATAGCAAATGAAACAAATTAAAAATTAATGGTACAAAACCAATTAATGTCTAATTTGGGGATTAAAATGAGATAGAACTAAAATAGTGGGGGAAATAACATGTAGGAGAGGGGTTGAATGGAATTAAAATGTTCATTCTACAGAGGGAGATATTAAGTTTAGTCTTTAATGATGCATTTTAAAATTTTAAGGAATAGAGATAAAATGTATAACTTCCAAGCCAGTAGAGGAGAAAAATTAAATTTATAAAATGCATACATATAATATACATTAAAATATAGAGAGCGATATAGGTACAGTTGAGACATACATAGATATAACAGATATAGATATAGAAGCACTGCTATTACAAAGTCAGGAGTTCTACTACAATATCCAATATTTGAATCATACACAAATTTTTTTTGACTAGTTAATTCTAAATTTTCTTCTTCAGCTGGGACAAGTGTAGGCTGAATGGATCATTACCATCATTTTGGATAATGATAATAACAGCAACGAGTTGTGATCTCTGCTCTAAATTTGCTTCAAAGAAAGAATAAGAGACTTTTCGGCTGTTTGTATAATAAGAATAATAATAAAAATACCCATGAATTAAGCCACAGGCTCAACCAAGACCCTACTGTGATTAGATTACATTTGGATTAAAAAATAGATATCAGATGAACCTTGCTCCATATATACAGCCTCCTTTTGAAGGAAATCAAGATTTTTGTTGTTGTTATTCATCATTAGATGTTATTGTACAACAAAATTCTATTGAATAGTGGAGTTATTGCCAGAACAACTCATCAAATCATTTATTTTAGTTCTAAGTCAAATTTCAGAATCATGAAGAAAAGCATTGGAAGGGAATGTTCTATGTATTTTTAATACAGAATCCATCAAAACTGGTATATTTTATGATAAGACTTGCTAACAAGATAGGAAGCCTCCTAGGAACTTTTGTTTCCTTTTCTTCTTTTGTTTTAATGGATTAAACACTGAAAACAGAAGCTGAAAAGGTAAGTCTAGGAGCGCAAAACACAGAAGGGATTGTATCTGTATTATATGCCCAAGGTAATATGCACACAAAACAGTCACATCATTTTTAATTTGAAAGTTGCCTAAAATATTAAACCAAATTGAATAAATTGTCAAAAGGAGAACAGGTTGCATTTTGTGGTATTGTTTTCTTTTTCATTAAGATTCTGACTGCATGAAACTCTTTGTTTTTTCATACCTGGTACAAGTCTCATCACACAGCAACCATTTGTCCAGTTTTACTTGCAGCAGTGGTTCTCAAACCTGCTTGCAACATTGGAATCACCTGGGATGCCTTAGAAGCTAGGGATACCTGGGCCCCACTTCTGCAGATTCTGATGTAATTGGCCTAGAGAGCAACTTGGGCATTGGCATTTTACTCCCCAGGTGATTCTAATATATAGCAAAGTCTGAGAACCAGTGAGTTGGAGGATCTAACTTAGGCTTCTTATGACTTCCAAACCCCTGGGTTTCTAAGGGCTTTAAAAAAATAAAGAAGGCCATTTCTCTGGTTAAAATTAATCATGTTGAACAAAGGGGCTCCTTTTATTTTCTTGCTTTAAAGTTAATGAAGCCTGTAACTCCTCTCTCTCTCTCTGTCTCTCTCTCAGAGCCTTGTCTTGTTTCCCACCCACTCTACTTTCACAACCATTTAAATATTTGCCATGATCCCAGGCAGTACAAAGAGTGGACACCCAGCCCCACTTCCCTCACCATGACTCATCCTAAAAGCTGTTTGCCGAATGGGGCTCTGGTTTTTGTTTCAGACTTTGTGCAGGGGCATCCACAACCCTGCACAACAATGCCTGTTCTTGCTCTACTCCCCCTCGGTCCCCACCCAACCTCCTACTCTCTATTTAAAACCAAGCCAGAAGAAAAACAAGGCATTTGTCCCCAACAGTTTGCAAGCCAGTCATGCTTTTCCAACATATGCAGGGCTAGCATTCAACAATGCAGGATTCATGAAACTAGTTCCCTAGGCGTCTATCACATATACTTGTAGCCCTCTGAGGTCATTCAGAATTTCCAGCCCCTGACTAAGGATGAGATAGGGCTTTCACAGTGACTATAAAAAAAAGATTTACATGATTCCCATATCTCTAGGCAGCAGATAGATGCTCCTTTTAGAGGTATTTGCTGGGCATTTGCCCCAAACTCTCCCATGAGAGCCCAATTTGGCTGTGTTTTGGACTGAGTTGTGTATTTACTGGTTAACTACAGAGAAGGGAACATGATGAGGGTTTGGGACAGAGAGCTAGAGCTAGATCTGCCCAGTGGACTGTGGTGAGGATTCCAGAAGCAAGTACACTGACAGGTGAACTCCAGGAACCAGAGGGTGACTATGAGACAGTGGGTGGTAGTCCCTGCCTCACATGGGAACTGTGGAGGAAGAAAAAGGTCTGATAGATTTCTGAGGAACAACAAAGAGGAATCCAGCACTAACAACCTTCTGAAATCCAAGCAGGCCAGCAGCAACCACTGGGCCAAACTCTTGGTGACCCTCACTCCACTCCTTGAGAATGAAATGAGGTATAACATGGTTTAAGGTGGCAGTAGAGTAGAAGAAGAGTACAGCAGGGTCCTAAACCTCCAGGGAATTGGACAGGGACCCTTTAAGAATCATTATTAGCATGTCTTTTGGGCTCAGTTCAAGACATAGCTATGAGTACCTGAGAAATGACATTTTGGGCCTCAGCTTTCTCATCTTTAAATTGGGTGAAGTAATACTTGCCTCTCAAGGGTGTGATAAGGATTAAATAACATCATCAATTTAAAGCAACAAAATAGCATTTGTGATAAATTTTATGCAAAAATGGCCTTAATTAACCCTTCCTCTGTATCCGCACCCCATTGTAATGTGACTTTGTAGCTCCTTGTAATCAAGAGATGAAGTTTCTCTCTTCACCCCTTGAGTCTAGGCTGGTCTTCTGACTTGCTTTGAACAATGGAATGCAACCTAAGTGTTCCACACCTAGGCTTCAAGAGGCCCTCTTGCTCTCTTGGAATGCTGCTGCTGCCATGCAAACAAACTCAAGCTAACCTGCTATAGGATGACAAGCATGTGGCCTAGTTGCCTGAAAATCTGACAGGACAGCTAGCCAACCCTCTAGAGCATAACCACTTAGCCAACTGAAAGTTGACTGTAGACATATCAGGAAGCCAGCCGAGACCAGAAATGCCCAGCTGGGTCCAGTTTCTGTTGCCAACCCAAATTTTGAGATAAATTAAAAATTATTGCTTTAAGCCATTGAGGTGGTTTTTATGCAGCAAAGCTAACTGATACTGTACCTGATGTAGATTAAGAGCTCAATGAATGATAGCTGCTGTTATTAATAATAATATTAGCTAAGCACAAAATGGGAGACCTGGAGTCAAATGAGACTCATAGATGTATATTATCTGGTCTAAATGGTGGCAGCTGTACTGTGTTTGTAAGTTTTTAAAATTTATAGCAATATTTTAAAATTGGGAGATTCTACATAAAATCAGCTAACCTGTCAATCATGCTGGGAAAAGTAGAAGGCAGCAAGATAAAAGGAAGACCAAATATAAAATGGGTTGACTTCATTAAGGAAGCCACAGGCATGAGTCTACAGAAGCTGAGTGGGGCTGTTGAGGACAGGACATTGTGGACCTCACTCATATATAGGGTTACCAGGAGTCAGCACTGACTTGATGGCATGTAACGACAACAACCTAGGTCTCCTTCCCCAGGCAACAACTGCAAGATCTGAGTAGTTGCTGCCCCTTGAAATGGGGCAAGTGCTCCCTGGATGGCCCATTTCCTGTGGTTTCTAAAACACAATTATTCACTCAACAAATACTGATTCGGTTCCCAATATATGCTAGGCATTGTTCTAGGGTCTGCAGATACAGTGACAAACAAGAAAAACAAGCCTCCTACTTTCCCATGGAGTTCACATGTGCGTGACAGCTGTGGACTGGGGTGGGGGGTTCAGGGTTGCATAAAAGCTGGGAAACAGACAATATCTCAGTACAAATTTTTCACTTTGCTATAGGAAGTCAAAAATAAATCAATTTGTTCATTATTTCTAAAGGTAGGATGGCTTAGAGAAGAAAGAGTAAGAACAAATCACTAGCTGAACTGTAGATATCTTATTGAGAAGGGTATTGTGGCCTCATCTAAGCATAGAGCAACTAAGGCTCAACTGAGGCTATTGACCTTTCAGATTAGATAATTCTTTATTGGATAGAGGGTGCTGTCCTGTACACTATAGGATATTTAGCAATATCCCTGGCTTCTATCCACTAGATGCCAGTAGCACCTCCCAGTTGTGACAACCAAAAATGTCTCTAGACATTGCCAAATGTCCCCTGGGGGGAGGGAAATTGCCTCTGGTTGAGAACCAATGATGTAGAGTGAATGAGTAATATGATGAACAAGAGTAAAGAAGTAAAGGTCTGCATTTGCCATCTGCATTGGTTAGGATAAAGCTAGGTGCTATAACAAATAGACCCTCAAACTTTAATACCATGGAAATTATTTCTTGCTCGCAGAACAGTCCAACATGGAGTGCCTGGCCAGCAGACAGACTACATGACTTCCAAGTTTCCCATGTTCATTTACATCAAGCAAGCAAATAAGAAAAGAACATGGAGGATAGCACTTTGGGGGTTTTATGGGTAATGCAGGAGGTTGTGTATGTAAATTCTGCTCACATTCCATTGGCTAAAACCCAATCACATGGTCTCATGGAAGGCTGGGAAAAATAAGTTCTACAGTAGTTCCCCCTTATCCACAGGGGATACATTCCAAGACCCCCACTGGATGCCTAAAAGTGTCGATAGTACTGAACCCTATATATACTATGTTCTTTCCTATACATACATACCTATGATAAAGTTTAATTTATAAATTAAGCATAGTAAGAGGTTAACAATAATAACTGATAATAAAATAGAACTATAACTATATGCTGTAATAAAAGTTACTGTAGATCTTAGTAACCTCAGCATATGATTTTTTTCTTTCCTTATTAGGTCGAGAACTTTCATCTTTTCACTTGAAGAAAGCACTTCATGGGCCAGCTTGGTGGTGTTGTGGTTAAGTTCCTGTGCTCTGCTTCAGTGTCCTGGGGTTCACAGGTTCAGATCCCGGGCACAGACCTATACACTGCTCATCAAGCCATGCTGTGGCAGCATCCCACATACAAAATAGAGGTGGATTGGCACAGATGTTAGCTCAGGGCCAATCTTACCAAAAACAAACAAACAAAAAAGCTTTTTAAAAAGAAAGCACTTTATCGCTTCTCTTTGGCATGTCCAAATTGCCAGCACTACTCTTGTGCTTTGGGGCCATTATTAAGTAAAATAAGAATTTCTTGAACACAAGCACTGCAATATGCAACAGCTGACCTGATAACCGAGATGTCTACTAAGTGACTAACAGTGGGGGTGGAGAGGATGGCTAAAGAGTTCGTCACACTACTCAGAACGGCACACAATTTAAAACTCATGAATTGTTTATTTCTGGAATTTTCCATTTAATATTTTTGGACCGCAGTTGATGTGGGTAACTGAAGTTGTGGAAAGTGAAACCACAGATAAGGGGGGCCTACTGTAATTATGTGATCAGAAAGAAGAGGAGAGAGGTTTGGTGAACAGCTTTCAGTTTTCTCCATCATTATACTAAACTATATTGATCACTACAGAGAACATTTCTATAGAAATTATAAATAAAAATCAATAAACCCTGAGCCTTTCATTGTATACTTAATTTTAAGGGAATTTACTGACCTTCATATTAACAATGCACTGCTAATAGAGGTTGTTGTTACAAGTCAGGTAAGATCAAATTAAAGGCCCAAGTCAAAACAAATATATTTATTTATACAAATGTCGAAAACAGGCATAAAGACTTTCTTTCTGAAAGCAACAGTAGAGAATTAGAGAAGCCCCACGTGGGGTATAGAAAGGCTATTAAGTTACTTATGGGGGGGGGGGCGATGAAAGAATGTTATTGTTGGCCCAGAGAATAACAGTGGGACTTCCCTCCATTACCCTTGGGTAATGTGATGGTTGCATGAGTGCATATTTATGCCATGACATTTTCACATACAGGAAAATGGCATCTTTTATCTAAGTGTTGCTGGGGAAAATGACTGTCATGTGAGTAAGTTAAAATTATAAAAGCTTTCACAGCATCTTTTGTCCCTTTCTCTGTGTCTCACAGGTGTAGAGCACACAGAAAAATTGAGGAGCATTCTGTGCCACCGATGACCTTTTAGTACTGTGCAAAAAAAGAACTATATCAAACGAATGTGCAATGTGAGTACCTGTCCTTTTGCTGTGTTTAATATGGAATCTCCTCCATTTTGATAGCATCTCATTCTCATTACTGTTATTTATACTAGGTACAGAAATGATTTTTCACATAATGATGTTTCTCTTCCTCTCCTCATCCTGGGTGGTGGGGGATAGGGGCAATAAATAATATGCTTTCTCATTTTCAAATCCCTTTAATTTTTTAATTCACTGATCCCACCAAATCAGAACTAGATTTTTAACAGCTGCTGTGAAATCATTTTAATATCCAGAAACTGAGACTTGGTGCTTCAAAAAAAATCACCTTCTCAAATATCCCCTTTTCCAGGTTGAGTTGAAGATCTATACTTCATGCGGTTTTAATGCTGATGTGCGATGATCCCTTCTAATTTTGTCACATAGTGTGCTTTACAGGAAGCCCCCATTGCAGGAGATTTATGGGACTCCTGGCGAGGGATTCAATCAGAAATTGGGGAATGTAAATGAGCAGTGGGATTGGTGTTCTCTACCTTTACTTGTTTATTAGGATTTTCTTGAATGATCTCTCACTTCAAGGTTTCATATTAAATAAGCAAAAACAGAATCTAACGTTTCCTGGATTTTATGATTAAGAAAAATTTGTACTGTACTACCTCTCTTCTTTAAAATAATCCCTTTCCACTTCTAAAGTAGTTTGTAAGTGCAGATGCCCGGGATAACAAATTAGCAGAGGTTTTCTTTCTAGTTATAGCACAGGGCCTTCTTCTTTCTGCTTTTCTCACCTCTAAAGAGTGGCTCACGCAGAGTCTAACATGAAGAACTCTAATGCAATATCTTAACCATAAAGCTGTAAAGGATGATGCTATCTACCTTTCACTGCACTCTTACTATAATATGCACTTTATTAGGAACTTTACATCTAGACTAATTCTTATAACAACCCTCTGAATTTGTTGACATTATGCACATTTTATAGAGGATGAAACTGAGGCTCAGAGAAATTAAGAAGCTTGGCCAGAATCACACAGTAGTTATTTGGTGGCATAAATATTTGAATCTAGGTTGGTCTCCTGCAAAGACCTATGCCTTTTTCAGTTGTCCACTAATGTCAGAGCTCCTTTCCTTCTTCATTTGAGGATATTTGGAAGTGGGCCATTGAGAAAATATTATGATATCAATGAGTGGTGCTGAAAATAATAGTGCTTCCAACAGCAGACTTTTCCTTAAGCAAGGGTTATCTCTAGAGGCAATTGATGCTCTTTTGGGGTTCCACAACATTATTATTCAAAAATAGCCACTTCCATGTTTGAATATCTTTTTGTCTGAAGGAGTAGGGGTCAATTCCCATCATAGGTTGACATTTGGCAGAATGCCATGAGGAGCGCCCTACTCAATGCTTTTGCCTCAGCTTGTCACTCTTTTTGTTTAAAAAGGCTCTGAATACCACTCATTTAATTTGTTAGATGTTTGGTATCTCATTTTCATCTAATACTTATTAACACTGTTACTGAAAATTAATACTTGCTAAAGTACATTCAAAAATAAAACTTTAATTTCTCACTAGTATGTTTAATTTCATATAGTAGAAATGCCTCACATTGGTCCTGCTCCCAACATAATCCAGATGTCTATTTCTTTATGTTGAAGTCCACTGTGGAGATACATCCTTGTAATATCAACAACAGACATAATTTGTAAAAAAAAAAAAAATTATTCAGAAGCAGCAAACAATAGTTTCTCCTGTGGAAATAGTTTCTTCTTTCTCCCAAACTTTGAAGGAATCGGGTCAATTAAATTTCAACTAATTACTGTGCAGAAAAGAGTTAACATAGTGGACCTGTGACTGCTATACTTTAAACAGCCTGCTCACAAGGTTGGCCCTTGGCCTATGTGAGCAGCCTCCAATAAAAACTCTGAGTCTCTAATAAGCTTCCCTGGTTAACAAAATTTTTGTTAACCTATCCTCAAGTTCACGGAATCTGTCCTGAAATATGTCCAGTCTACTGATGGGTCCGTTAAGGGAATTCTTCATTGATATTAATTGATCTTAGCTGAGAGCTTCCTGGCCCTTCCTCAGTAGTAGTAGCCAACCTCTGGTTGGTATTGGTATAGGATCTTGGGTCCAAGATAGTTTTCTGCCTCTACTCCAGAAGGAGCAGATTTTCGCTTCCATATTTTCCCCAAGTTGTAAGCCTTTGAGGGCAGAGACTATGCCTGGTCTTTGCATCTCACATTGCCTGACACATAGTAGGTGCTCAGTAAGTGAATGTTGAATACTGAGTAATTTTATCAGCTACCTATCATGCTTCTCGAATAACATTAAGAAGAAAAGAAGAGGATAAACTGAAGAAATAGCCCCTGATCTTAAGGAATGTATACTATTGATAGGTAGGTAAAACTAACATTAAGTGTACGTTAAACATTAAGATCAATTAATTGTTTGCCTTGCAAAGGAAGATTTTCTTGACATGTTAGCTCATTGTTAGTGTGGTATTTTGACAAAACATCAGCTGATTATTTCTCCAAGGAGTATAATACATATAGATCTTTAAAATTGTGCCTGAAACAGTGAACAATATTTCACATATTACAAAGAGTTTTAGCTACAATTTAGAGTCTTTAAATTAAGAATATTGTACATTCTTGACTCAGATTTTCTCAACTACTGTTTCATATCCTCCAAAGGTCTTTTAAGTGGCATAAATTCATTTTGCCAAAAGGAATATATATTTCCTCTTAAAGGAGCATATTTTAACCAAATTGATTCCATAAATAGCAGGGTAATTTATAATGTTTCTTTTTATAGATAACATTTTTTTCTACCATATAAAGAAATTTGCATTTTTCACTCTCCTCAGTTATCTTTGGCTATGTAACAAATCACGCAAAACTTAGTGACTTAAAACTACAACAATTTACTAATTATGATGATTCTGTGTGTTGATTGAGCAGATCTTTTGCTCTATGTAGTGTTAGCTGAACTCAGTCATGTGATTGCATTCAGCTGGTGCCTGGTTTGATCTACAACACCCATAAAGACTTATCTCTCATATCTGGACCTTGCTGCTGATTGTCACCTGGGATGCTTCAGTTTTGCTCCATGTGGACTCTCTCTCCACATGGGAGCTCATCCTCTAGGGCCTTGCCACATGTCTTCTGTCTCCACCACGGCAACTAGGTTCCAATGAAACAAAAATATAAGCTGCCCCTTGGCACAGTGGCACTTCTGCTATATTCTATTGGTCAAAGAAAATCATAGACCAGTCTAGATTCAAGAGAAGGAAAGCTAGACCCTTCCTCTTTATGAGAGGAACAGCATGCAAGTATAGGGAGAGGAGAAATTTTCACAGACATCTTTAGAGACCATCTACCATAATTCACTCTCTAGCCACAACAATTCACATCCCTTCCACATGCAAAATACACTCAACATCATCCTCGACAATGTCATACCCTTGTAGCATTAGCTCAAAGTCCAATATCTTGTCATCTAAAACAAGTTCAGATGTGAATCCTCAGGTGCAGTTTTTGTTTGGGTTTTTTTTTTTTTTTTTTTTGGTGCGGCTGCTTAAGTATAACTTCTCTCTAACAAGAAAAATGCGAACTAAAAATACAAGTTATCTGTCCCTCATACACTCACCACACAAAAGTGAGACAAGAACAGGAAAATAACAATAGACACATCCATCCAAAAATGAGGGAATGAAAGGTACACACCAGTCACTGGCCCATAGCAGTTCTGAAATCCAGTCAGTCACATGATGTCAGGGCTCCCTACTCTGTGAATCTTGTAGTTTATCTACTCATCAAATTATAATCTATTCCATTAGACAAAAGACTCACCTACAAATTTTTGCTTAATAGGCTTTCTCTACATTGGGCTGTGAGCCAAAGTATAATAGGACAATGCACTTGTGATTTTTAAAAGCCCTCTTGTCTAGCTGAAAGAGAATTTTTTGAGGCACTGAATTAAATTGTTTAGCCTCACTTTTGATTTGATCTCGACCCTGAGGCTACAGTTTACAGCATTCTGAATTTAATGTTTTCCCTGAGTCCATTTCAAATTTTGAGAGCCTTTTACCAGTCCTCTTTCTATATGACAGCTCATCCACCAGTAGAAGAGACTGTCTTGGGCTCCCTATATTTCCTCTAAATTCTTACTAAAAACGTTAACAGTTTCTTCTTTAGCTTATCTTTCTCTTGCAATACATTATAGAGGGCTTAGAGAAGCCAATTGGCATCTTCAACATTCTTTCTGGAAAGTTAGCCAATAACACAAGTTCATTGGGTTCCATTCTATCTTCTAAGTTACTACAGGCAAGAATCTTGTCAAATATTCTGCCGGTGCATAACTGACCCCCCTTTTTCCCACCTCCGATAGCAAATTCCTCACTGCTTTTCCATCTTCTACCCTCTTCCCAGTCTCAGAGCTAATGTCACATCTGATTTTTTTTTTTTTTTTGGCAGCACCCCAGACTGGTACAAATGCCTGTCTTTGTTCTCTATTGATAGGTAACAAACTACTCCAAAACTTAGTGGATTAAAACAACAACTATTTGTTATTTCTTATAATTCTGTGGGTTGAATGGTGGTTCTTATGTCCCATGTAATGGCACTTAAATGTTATGAAATGGTGGGATCATTCATGTGGTTGCATGGGCTGGGCTCAAAGGTACAAGATGGCCTCTTGCATTTCTGGAGTCTCAGTGCTTACTGTCAGTTGAGGGATACAGTTCTACCCAATGTGTCCTCTCTCTATATGGCAGCTCATCTTCCTCGTCCTCTAGGCCTCTCCATATGTCCTCTCTCTCCAGCAGGATAGCCTGGACTTCCTTATAGCACAACAGCTGGGTTCCAAGAAAGCAAAGGTAAAAGCTGCCTCTGAAGGGCTAGGCCTGGAACAGGCAGTCACTGGTCAACCTACATTCAAGGAAAAGAAAAATAGACTCTACCTCTTAATAGGAGGAGTGTGAGTGGCATGTGTGTAGAAGTTGGGGAGACATTGCTGGCAACCATATTTGGAGGCTATGTACACACATTCCTTAGCATGTAGCCAACAAGAAGGACTTGAGATTTTCAACTTTCAAGTTCAACTTTCCAAAACCTGTGAACACATAATCTAATGTATTGCTTCCCGGTAGAAAAGGATCCATGTACATAAATGCTTTTATGGAAATCTTATAATATGCCTGAAATTATTCTTTGAGGTAGAGGTTTTAAATACACAAAGCAGAGACACATAAAAGTTTAACTTTGACCTTGAAATTCAGCCAATATCTTGCTTTCAACTCAGGCTTTGCCTGCAGCTTTTGGAAAGTTAAACAGCCTCTTGCTTACTTTAACATCATTTAAAAGATTATAGATTACCATTATGTATACTTAGTGTACTAACAATAGTAATATAAATAATAATAGCAGAATGACAGTAAGACAGATTATCAAGATTTATTAATTTCTTAATATTCACTTGCAAATATAGATAGACATTCTAGGTGTCACATGGAGTTAAAATCGCTTTGTGTGCTTTATTTGTTGAAATTCTAACAATCAATTGTAGTATAAACGTGCATTTATTATTGCAGAAGAAAAATGCTGTAATAATTAATGATGATTGTGAAAGCCATTAATTTTTATGTACAAAACATTTATTAAAAACTTTCAAAGAGTTAAATGAGTAAGGGAAAAGATTGACAGCTATTGTAAATATTATGAAAGTGCATGAGGAAAATAACTTTAGAAAGAACAATTTTTCCTGTTTGACTAATAATTATTTATACAATTTGAATAATAATAAAAGACCAAATAATAGAGATTAGATTACATATTAATTCTAATCTTTATAGAATTGTTTGGTATATGAACAATTATAACATCAAATAAAAGAAACTTTTAAGAACTTTATTTAAAATATAGTTATTTATTTCCATTTAGGCAGAGTATTTCAAGAAAAAAAGACCTATTGATAATTTATCACATCTCGGGGGAATGATTTAAAAACTGGATGTCAATTTTGCCACCTCAAATTATCACAAGTAGAAAAAACTAAAAAATAAACTAAAAGTCAACTTAATAAATAACTTTTGATTCCAATATAATAAAAACACAGAGAAAGAAAATGTTAGAGAGAAATGAGCTACCCCAAACCTATTTTGTTCTTACTGTTAAAGTTTAAAATAGCAGACTTTAAAAGAATACACTTAAGAAGACAATCTCTTATACTTTTAAGTATTCAGAGCCTAAAAAAATTTTTTAAAAGCTCATTTAAATGATCTCTATACAGTACCAATCATTTTTATGAATTGAAGAGAAAGGATTTTTGAGTTCTCTGAATTGGACATTTAAAAAATCCCAGGAATAGGGTTAGTCCCAGTGGCCTAGTGGTTAAGTTTGGCATGCTCTGCTTCAGCAGCCTGGGTTTGGTTCCCGGGCATGGACCTACACCACTCGTCTGTCAGTGGCCATGCTGTGGCAGCAGCTCACATGAAAAAAAAAATCCCAGGTACAAAGTTTAATTAGGAAACATTACTGAAAGAAGATTTTCCTGAATTATATTGTGCTATCAACAAATCTAGTGATATTACTGAATATCCAATCTCTGTATCTTGTGTATCAGACAACTGATAATTCAGAAACAGCAGAAGTCTCTTTTAAGTTTAATAATTTGGTGGCTCAATGATGAATTCAACTGTGCTTCTGCTTTACTTGCTTGCCAAGGGATTTCTACTACTAACATAGCCCATTTGATTGAAAAACTATTTATAGGACAAAAAAATCAGTGAATAAAATTATCATGTAATTGTCTTCAAGAATCCAACAAATATAATGAGAGTTACATGTAATTTAGGATTACAATCATACGTTTTGTCTACTCCCTTCAGTTGTGTGTTCAGAAATAAATTATAGGACAGCAGAAGAATAGTGAGACACTTTCATCATTCTTCAGCAAGTGACAGATTTTTTGTCATACAAGAGATTTTGGAATGGTACGTTATATAGAGATGCAAGCTATTTTAGAACTGCATTGTCACGTGTTTTACAAGATGTCCAAACATGATGGAAGGACCACTACTATATGTTTAAAAAGGCATCTTGAATATAAGAAAGCCTTAATACCATACTTTGTAAATAATAATAACATTGCAGTGCTTAATTATGGTTCTAGGTACTTTTGCCACAAGCATCTTCACTGCAAGCGATATTGCCACAAGCAATTTTGCCACAAACATTTTCACCATACCACTAATCGGCCATAAGGCAGTTTTGCCATAAAAGATAGTATCACAAAAAATTAAAAGAAGGACATTAAAAAGGACATATGAAACATGAAAAATTAATAACAAAATTAAAAGATTTGACTGCAAAAAATGAAAATATAAAATATTTGAATATTTAAATGTGTGTAGATTCATGGCAATACCACACAAAGAACTGATTTTATTTTGTGGATTGTTACCTAAGCACTTGGTCTTCCAAGTCTTTCGTTCATAGGATTATACAATTTTTTTGGCTTACAGATTCATCTTTTCATTTGGCATCATACTGGTTTTTTTTTCTTTTTTTGCTAAAATGTCTTCCTCCACTAAGAGAGGTACCAGTTTCTTCCAAATACTAGAATGCATATTTGTAACCAAATGAAGACCATATGAACCAATGAAACCAAAACTGTCAATCAACCAGTTATTTTTATCTTTTGAGGCAAAATTGTCTTTACAGCCAATTAGTTGTGTGGCGAAACTGCTTGTGGCAAAGATGCTTACTGAGAAAATGTCGGACACACTTAATAACACCTGGTGGTTGCTTGTAGAGAAAGTCATTAAGTTACTGAAACCTGTTGAAGAAATGACATTGTGCCTTCAGAACGAAAGTGTTTCTTATATGATAGCTGATGGAAAGACACTTCTATCATTCCTCTCCAGTCAAGATGCCGAGAGTGGTATCTAGGCGATGAAAGCTGAAATGCAGATGGGAATTCAGGGAAGATTTTATCTTGAAAGTTAATTACTTAGTTCCGAAGCAATTACTTTGCCCCACTCCAGATTTAAGGTTTAGAGACTTTTTTCCTCAAGTTATTGTTTCAAGTAGCAAATACATGAAAAATATTAGAAAGAAACAATATAATGGGAACATCAATTGAATCTTTGCTTCTGAAAATATTCAGAAAGTTTCTTCTTTGAGTAGTGCACTGTATTTCTATTTGTGGGTCTGCTTTAATGTATTAGCACCATCACTATCAGCCAATCATCATGACTGACAGTTAAAAAGGATGTAAGTCTTTACCTTAGCCTTTCACTATTAGAGAAGAAGTAAAGCACAATAATTTAGTGGCAACATCATCATCAGTATCTTACAGTGAGAAAGCTAGCCAAAGGTGATCTTGTTCCTCTACCACTTCAGCTGAAAGTGAGAGACTATGTAATATCATGGGAACAAACCAGTACTAAGCACATTGTTGTTCTCATACTATATTATCAAACATTTAAAATCTAATCACTAAATTTTTAATGGTAAAATTATAATTTTACAATTGTAATAATTAACATCTATCCCAGAAGGTAATTCTATGATGGTGATATTCAGCTTTAGATGAATGTTGATTTTAGAATTTGGTCATTTAACATTTTGCAAGATACGTATTTAGGGTATATCTAGGAAAAACCTAACGATGAAGATATGGTGGGTTATTGGGCAGAGAATTTAGTCACCCAAGCAAAGAGTGCTAAGTCAAGGATGCAATCACTGAAAATAAGGATCTAAGCCAGACTGAGATACCAGCAAAGCTACTATGGTCATGAGCCATATAACATTTCAGTCAACGACGGACTGCATATATGACAGTGGTTGCATAGATTAGTACCATATAGCCTAGGTACGTAGTAGGCTATACCATCTAGGTTTGCATAAGTACTATAGGGGAGGAAGAAATTTTCCTCTACTCTTCTATATTCTTCTGGCTGGTCTAAGAATTAAATTGGCATGAGACAGATTAACAGAAGAAAAACAAAAGTTCAATAACATGTATACATGGGAGAAACCCATGAAAACCAAGTAACTCACTAAAATGGCCAAAGCCACCACCTTAAATATCACCCTCAACTAAAGACAAAAGAAAATGTTGGGGTGGGGAGAGTCAGGGACTTCAAAAGGAAGGAAGGCAATTCACAGGTAGGTGAAAAGAAGCAAACATTTGGAAAACAAGTGTTCGGCCACACAGAAACAGAACACAAATGGGAGCCCAACAAGCAGGCTTTTCTAGGTTCCTCCCTGTCTACCACCTAGTTCATGTTATGCTAAGGTGACAGCTCACTTCCTGAGACAGCTTTTCTTTTTTAATCTGAATTCTTTCAGGCAGTTAAGGGGGTGGGGAGCTAACAAGAAAAACTTTCTGAGTCTTTTGTTTATTAAAAATAATCAGCCTAAAATAATCCTCATGTTAAGGAGACACATTTTGGGATGGCAAATTTTGTTTCCCTTCAGTACACCCTATGATATTCACACAATGACAAAATTTCCTAATGACACATTTCTCAGAACATATCCCCACCATTAAGTGATGCATGACTATACATGTATGTGTTACACAATGTGGAGTACCTGCCAAGAAGTTCCTTAATCAACCCTCCCACAGGCCTGAGTGGTCTCAGAGCTCAGATAGAATCCAGAAGTATTTGGAGGACTGTATCAGTTATCTATCTGCTGCATTGTTGTGGGGTTTTTTAATGCCCCAAAACATAATGGCTTACAGCAACAATCATCTGATTGACTTAACTCCGATTCTGTGGGTCAGTAATTTAGCCTGTGTCAGCTAGGTGGCTCTGCTTCTAAGGGTTGGCTGGCTGTTGCCTGGGGCACCCCAGCTCTCCTCTGGGTGATCTCTCATCCTGTAGCAGTCTAGTTTGTGCTTATTCACATGTTAGCTAGTAGGGTTCCAAGAGAAGAAGTGGAAATATGCAAACTCTCTTGAGGCTTAGGCTCAAAACTGCCACATGGTCATTTTCCCCACATTCTATCAGCCAAAGTGAGTTACAAAGCCAGCCCAGAAAAAGTGGTGAAGAACTAGATTCTTTTTCTTGATGGTAGGAGCTACAGAGTCATGTTATAAAGGGACTGGATACAGGGAGGGATGAAGAATTGTGATCATTTTTGTAGTCAATCTATCACAGGTTCATTGGCTTCAAATGTGAGGACTGGAGGCATTTGGAGACAGGGATGGCCAGGTAGTTCTCTGTAAGACATCAGTATTTAAATAGATTGCTTCACAAAGTAGCTGAAATGCTTTCATGAAATCCAATCATTCTGACTGGAAAATTACTTCAAAAATCATCATTTAGTTGATGCCTTCAATTGTGAAATCATCTTATTCATGCTTTTGAAACTCCTCTCTGGTAATTAGTTTATTTGAACATCACAAGCTCTCTGCTGAGCATATGTTGTTATACTTATCTTCCCTTTGAGGAAACAGAACCCAGAGAAGTGGTTCTCAAAGTTTGCATTAGAATCACTTTGAGAGGCTGTTAAAAATAGAAGTTCCTGGGCTATACCCTAGACCTGTTGTATTAGTTAAGATCTTTAGTTATAAGCAATAGAAATTGACCCTAGATGATTTAAGCAAATATCAAATGTATTGGTAAGTCAATAGTAGCTCACAGAACACCAGGAAGACAGAAGAATAAGGGATAGAAAATAAGTTTTGCCAAGGCAGGGTAAGCAGGTATCTGATGAGGACAATACTGTGGCCACTGCCAAACACTGTACTCAAGAGCCTGCACTGGTGCTGCTGGGAATTCAAGACACTGGGGACCACCACTGACCCCTCCCTCTTACCACAGCTGCTCTGGAGACTGGCTGCTGCCGCTAATGCCAGCCAGTACCACAAGATTTAGTTTTCCATTACCCCAGCTTCATTGCATCACTTGCTCCAGATTCAACATCTCAAGCAAGAACATCTGATTAGTGGAATCCTACCTACAAGGCAGGCTTGGAAAATGAGGATCTCCCTATTTCCGCTTCCATATCAGAAAGTGGGCTCTATTCTTTTCCAAAACTCATGGAGTAGGGAATTCCTCAAACATAGAAAGGTGGTCTAGATCCTAGAGAGGGTAAAAAAAAATATAAAGACTAATATCCCCTCTATCCTTCAGATAAAAATCTTGGTTGGAAGATATAGTACACATTATGGTGCCTCACTTTTATCCCTTCAGTTCTCACCTTACCGAGAGAGTAAGCACAAAGGCTGCCTTGCTGCAAAATTCATGACTCTACCCAAAGACTGTTTGTCTGATTATGAAAGCACTTGGCCTGGCCAATAGCAAGCCAGAAGTGCCATAGAGTTTATGGCCCCAGCAGTAGTCCTTCCACTGGGAAGGGAATTAATATCCCAACTTCCATGCACCTCAGCGGGGACAACTGGGATAACCCTGAGGTGTATTCTCATACTAGCCCCCAGAGTCCTTCAGGGAGATTGAGATATAGTTTCCCACAGTGGTGACTATTATGATAACACACCCCATTTGGCGTTCTTCCCTTCCCTATCTCATTTGCTGGCTTCTCTACCAATGATTCCTGGGATCATGCCCCAAATACACCACTTGCATTTGAAATTTTGTCTTAGAGTCAATTTCTGGGGAGCTCAAACTAAAATGGAGGATACCTTGGTATTTGAAAGTTTTAAAAAGTGATTTATGTGATCCAAAATGTGTTTCTATACCAAAAGTTTGAGAACTACTTTTCCTGACAAATGGAAAGGCTTGCCCGAGTTCCCACAATGGTTAGGGTTCTATGCCCAACCTTAAATCCAAGTCTCTTCTTTTGGTTCTTGGGCCAGTTCTCTTCCCACTAAACTATAGTCATGGCAAAAAAGGATAGACTTTTATTTCCAGATGACTTTATGTGAGGAAAGATTTATGAAACAACCAACAAAACAATGCCCAGATTTCAAAGAATAGATAATGTCACTAGTGACTTATTCTTTTTAAAAACATGACAACAGTCTTTCCTCTTTGTTTCCTTTTGTGAATGTTTCTGCCTTTGCAATTTCTTTGCATAGACTTCACCTCCAATATTGTTGTTTTGATTGACAATTTTATTTCCATTTTATAAAAGTTGAAAGAGACAAATGCAAAATAGAATATTCACCAAAGAATGAACTTTTGTTTTAAAAAACAGAACACTTGCATTGTAATGTTCAGAAAGAGAAGTGCACTTGTTATTGTTGTAGCCTAATGTTAACAGCTTGTCTTTATAAATGGCATTGAACAACAATATTTGTGAAGGGGGAAACAAAGGCAGAATGAAATACACAGTGGTGGCCCACAGTGATTTACAGAGTAATATAATAAGAGCAAAAAAACCTCCTTTATTAAATAAAATTGAAATGGAGCCAAAGATAAATAATTAGAAACCAAATGTGAGAAGAAATAACTAATTTAGGATGTATCCTGAGAGTATCTGTACAAACACTTCATAAAGTACCATACACACATTAGCATGTATTGCTTGTTTTATGATTATCACTCTTTCTTGGTTGAGGTATTAAGTGCATATTTAGAGCATGGACTATGGGATCTGACAAGCAAGCCTGGACAAAAATCTCAATTCTTCCAAGTATTAGCTGTGTGGTCTTGGGAAAATTATTTAACATCCCTTAGCCTCAGTTTTCTCATCTGGAAAATGGAGATAATACTGCTATTCTCTGAACATAGGAAATGCTCAGATAGAAGAGGATATCAATGATGATGATGACAGTGATGATGATGATGATGATCTGCCATAATTTAGGGGATTTTTCTGTACTTTTCAACTCTCAGTCTCCACTATTTCTTGGATAATTTTTCTGAAATAGTCATATTCAAAATCATATAACACAATATTCAGGGCCCAAAGTATCTACCTAAAGACCCCCAATAGATTAAAGCTTAATATGTTAGCATTGGACATCACTTTGTACTTCTGCAAGGGTATAAAAAATAGTGGTATCCCCATCTCAAAGTTCTCTATTAGTTAATCATTATCAAAAGTGTCAATCAGCTATAGCCACAAAAGTGCTTCATAAGAAACCACCCCAAAACTCAGAGATCCACATTCACTGGGGGTGGCTCTACTCTAATTGTCTCTTATCCACTCTTGACCAGTGGGCTAGTTGGGGGCATACATTTCTTATAGCAATGGTATAGGTGCATGGAATGAAGTGGAACTATGTGTGATCTCTTAAGGACTAAGCTCAGAACTACCACTCTATCCTGTCTGCTTCATTACATTGGCCAAAGCAAGTCATGTGGGAAAGGAAAATATAATCTGTTCCTTTAGCAAGAGGTGTAGCAATGTCACATGGCAAAGAAATTGGATACAGGGAAAGGAGAAGAGTAAGGGCAATAATGTCAATCAATCATAGTCATCAAAGACTAAACTGAAGTCCTTGAGAAAAGAGTCCAAGTCTTGTCCATCAGAGAATCGGTGTTGCTAAACCAAAGCCTGACACATTGATTCATTGGTCATTCAACTAGCATTGTACTAGAACTGAGAATATGTAGATATGTAACCTAGAAGAAAGACTCCTCCCTTGGTATAAACAAGTTCAATGAAGGGTTATAGGGGATTGTAATCATAGCCTATATAGCTTTTTGTAGGAACACAAAATAGAAAGTGATAGGCACATGTAATAGGTACCAAATAAGCATTGAATGAATGAAGAAAGGAAAGAATGCCTATCATGCTGTGAGGTTTTGAGAAAATAGTTGTGTAGAAATCAGGCAAGCAGGAATACCTGGGGGGCAATGGGGGGAAGAGTGATAATAACTATTTATCATCTTTCTATCTTTTCAGAAAGGAGCGAAGTTCCTTCCTATACATGGGAAATCCCTATATATGAGGCCTACCACTGAGTTTCCCAATTACTGTAGAAGCCAAAAGTGCCAGACACTCACTTTCCCAGCGTGCTTTGTTACTGGGGTATAGCCACATGCTTTCCAATCATTTGTATCCTCTCCAGACTCTGAAACTAATGGACAAAGAAACAAGGCCAATAGGGAATTCATTCATGTGCAGACATCGCTGCATCTATTTTCCTGGGAAAGCTGTGGTCATAGCTCCAAGCAGTAGTGTAGTGTCCAGCATTGGTGGAGTTGGCTATGCAATTCATTTGCCTTAGTCTAGTGACAGCAATAACTATATCTTCACATGGCCAGTTCTGAAATTTTATTCTTGGCATTGATCTTGACTCTAAACTTGGTTCTGTGGCTCTCATGGGAAACTGAAGGAAAAGTCAAAGTTAGTGATCAGGTAAAGTGAGATCATAGTAAATGAAAGAAAGATGAAATGTTAAAACCTCTGGCAAGTGATGAGTGAGCTGGAAGAACCCTAACAACCAAGGCCAGAGGCCTTGTACGACTTTAGCTTCTATCACAACCAATAACTCATATCAGTGTTTGGCAGCCTTGGCTGCACTTTGAATTAATAGGAGATTTTCTTTTTAAATCCCAATGCCTAGGTCACATCCCAGATCACTTACATCAGAATTTCAGGTGACAGAATTTTTCTAAAAGCTCCCCAGATGACTAAATGTGCGGTCAAGGCTGAGATGGGATTAGAGGAAGCTAGAACCATAGACAGAAAATGAAACAGATGTCCCTGGCTGGAGTGAGGAATGAAAGGGAGTTATCAGAATTGATAATGACACAAAATGAACACACTGACTGGCTGAATTGACTCATATTTGGTGTCTAATACAAATTATTGACCCCACCATGTCCCACCATTTTTAATTCTACCGTATCTATCCAAACCACTCTTCTCTTCAAATCCATCTTCTACCTTAGCTCAGATCCTTATCAGCTGTCACATGTCCTATTGCTACCATCTTCCAGTTGGCTTTCCTGACTCCATTCATTCTTACTTCCAGTCCATCCAATACAATGCTACCAGACTGGAACAATCTTTCTAAAAGACAAATCTGATTGTGTTACTATCCAGCCTAACCTAATCCAATAGATCCTGGAATACTACCAGATAAACCCCAAACACTTTAGTATGGCTTAAAAACCTGTATTCTCTGTCTTTCCAGACACGTCTGTAACTTCTCAGTTTCATTTTCTGCCTCGTCTTGGATCTCCAGCCATTCTCCAAGCACTCACCTCTTCCAAACATACCATCATCTTGCACATCTTCATGCCTCTTTGCTGATGCACTTACTTTTTCTCTGAATCCGGTGTAAATGTTTGTAGGATTATCTTTTATGTGTTTGTGGTTTACTACTTACATATTTGATCCATGTGATAGTATTCACTGAAAAGATTGGAAGTTTCTAGAATGCAGAAACTCTGCTTTCTGACCAACGAAATGCTTCTGATGATTCTGATGTGTTCGATAGTGACAAATTCGATGATGAATGAAAATGGTGCAATAAATGTTGCATTTTTAAAAAGTGTCAGGATAAAGTGAAATTGCCTAATTTTTCGTGTCCCAGGGAAAGTATGAATGAGCCTTTAAGCAGTAGGGAGATTGAGGTAATTTTTGAAGTTGTAATGATTACATTATTCAGTATTGCCATAAAATGCCAGAATGGATGTCCTTTTGTATCTCCTGAAACAGGTTATTTCACCAATGCGATTATCCCACACACGTTTTTTCAATACTAAAATAATGCTCTAGCTCAAGTGTTTTATTTTTGCTAAATCTAAAAAGATCGAGTGTAAATAGTCTATCCAGAAAGCAAGAAGGTTCATATACAGAGTCTATAATAATTATCCAAAGTGATATTTTCCAGTTTAAAAAAAAATCCAGAGTTCTATTTCTTGTAAATCATGAAAGAAACCTAGATTTAGCAACTTTTCCTCATTTCAAAATGTTTGTCTTTGCCTATGCAATCTTCGCTACCACTTCAATTTGGTTTCAAAGTAAATTTTTTAAATGGCTATATATGGTAATATTGATTTATGTATTAGAGTAATTAAAACAGCATATATATATATATATATGTGGAATAGGAAATTGTCATTCTTCCTTATTAAAAGTGTCTAATTTTTAATATTTGAATATCAGATTTGTAAGCAGTTTACTTGCCTAGAACTCTAAGCCCATGGCTTTGATTATCATGTAGGGTACAATGACACATGGTGACAAAAAGGTGCAGTGCCTCCATTGGTCTCTGATTTGCCAGCTCTGCTGTCCATGCCCTAAGTGTCTTGTAATTCCAGACTTCCAACATTTTTGTTTTAAAAGAGGCTTTTCTCACATTACAGTGCCCTTGTTGGGTGTTAGAATACCTAGTCACAGGTCCAATTAAAACTGAGAAAATTAGCCCTTCTACCATGTGAGGACATAGCCAGGAGACCCTGGCTGTGAACCAGGAAGAGAGCCCTCACCAGAACTGGGCCATGCTGACACCTTGATCTTGGACTTCCCAGCCTCCAAGATTGTGAGAAGTAAATTTCTGTGGTTTATAAGCTACACAGTCTATGGTATTTTCTTATAGTAGCCTGAATGGACTAAGAGAAAATTGATGCTGAGAAGTTGGGGTGCTGCTGTAATACATGCCTAAAAATGTGGAAGCAGCTTCACAACTGGGTAATGAGCAGAGGCTGGAAGAATTTTGAGGTTCATGCTAGTGTGGGGGATCAGAATTTGCCATCCCAAAATGTCTCTTTGGCTTGACTATTTTTAAGAACAAAAGACTCAGAAAGAAACTTTGACCTTTCCCCTAACCACCTAAAAGAATTTAAGACAGAAGGCCTGTCCCAGGAAGGAGCTATCACCATTGACAACTCTAGGTGCAGCAGATAGGAAAGCATCTAGCAAGGCCTATTTTATCAAAGTTCTCTCTCTCAGGTTACATTGTATATAGATGGCTTAGCAAACATTTGTTTACCAAACATTTGTTTTTCCACCTCTATGTAAATTGCCTTCCTCCCTTTTGAAGTCCCAAATCACTACCCCCAACATCCTCCTTTGTCTTTAGCTGAAGATGGTATTTAAGGTGGTGGACTCAGACATTTTGGCAAGTTACTCAACTTTCCTGGGCTTCTCCCATGTATACACGTTATTCAATTTGCTTGATTTTCTGCTGTTATTTTGTCTTATGTCAATTTAATTCTTACACCAGCCAGAAGAACCTAGAGGGTAAAGGAATAGCACTTCCTCCCCTACACTAGAAAAAGCCTGCATTGCCATGAATGGACTATTAAGGCTGATTCTCCTGAGGACTCAGAAAGAGAGGAAGAATGCTATAGAGAAAGCTTCAATCTTCTTAGAGAAGGCCTAAGTGGTCATGAACAAATGTTGGTAGAAACGTGGGTGGTAGAGGCTATTCTGATGAGGTCTCAGCTGGAAATGAGGAACATGTTATTGGAAACTGGAGGAAAGGCAATCCTCGTTACAAAGTGGCAAAGAGCTTGGCTGAATTGTGTTCATCTCTTAGTGTTTTGTGGAAGGTAGAACTAGTAAGCGATGAAATGGATATTTGACTGAAGAAACTTTGAAGCAAAGAGTTGAAGGAGTGGCCTGGTTTCTCTTGAATGTTTATAATAAAATGTGAGAAGAGAGAAATCATTTGAAGGTGAAATTGTTAATCAAAAAGGAAGTAGACTTGGGGGCTGGCCCCAAGGCCAAGTGATTAAGTTTGCGTGCTCTGCTTTGGCAGCCTGGGGTTCACTGGTTCAGATCCTGGGCGCAGAACTACATACCACTCCTCAAGCCATGCTGAGGTGGCATCCTACATGGAAGAACTAGAATGACCTATGTCAATGAAAATAATCCATAACCAATCTATAAATGAAAATTTGGGATGAGTTTATTCTGAGCTAAATTGTGAGGACCATGGCCTGGGGCCTTTCTTCCTGAAGGAAGAAAGGGCACCAAAGAAGTGAGGCATACAGAGTGGTTATATACCCCCAAACAGGATATTTCACATATGATTGAAATGTCCCTCCCACAATAGTCACAAGATTGCCCTGTCGGCACTGATGCAGGGTCGGTGAGCCGAGGGGTCGAAAGAAAGATTTCTTAGACTCTTAAGATCTGGCAGTAGTGCTCTTTTATTTAGAGAGTAGTATAGAATAGCATGGGGACAGGACCCATGGGCAGTCAGGCTGCTGCGTGGGGACAGGGCCCACGGGCAGGAGGAGCCGCTGCTGCTGCTTCTGCTGCAAAGTTGGGTGGAGAGTAAGGCTAAATTTAAGGCATAGGTATGTGAATTATCTCTTTACAAGACAAAAAAAAGTTAAAATGGTACCAGTGCCAGTAGGGTCCGGCCATTGGGTGGTCCCACAACTTTTAGATAAGAATCACACCAGATTGAGTAAATGGCAGAAGTCACCGCTTAAATATTATCCTCAGCTAAAGACAAAAGAGGATTTGGGGGGGGGGTCAGTTACATGAGGTTGCCAGACAGTAAACAACTTAAGTTCTTGCCTTCCTCATTAAGAGTTTCCAGAGATAAGGCCATCCCCCCTTCCTCCTGGCGCAGAGAGGGAGGCATCTTCACAGATAGAGTTTTCCCTTAGAAATGTAAATGTTTCCCAACAAAGGGGCAAGCAAATTCCACTCCTCGGAGCCTGCCTCTCATCTGTAGTTTTAAAATTAACCAGCCTAAAAATCCTCATTATAAACCGTTTTAAAATTAACCAGCCTAAAACTCCTCCTCAGGCACAGTGCTTGATGGACACAGCAGGTAGTGGATCCCCTATCTCGGAGTGCGTAGCAGGAGGCAAGTCTGTTGTCTCGAGCTGGGTGGTCACAGGTGAGCACAGCAATCAGTTCCTAGCCTAAGGAAAGATGCTTAATCCTTAAGGAAATGCCAACGTTGGGAGGGGGAGGGAAGTTGCACCTTTATCTCAAGGGCCTTTGTTCTTGCCATAGGGAATATCTAAAGCAGATATACAATGCATGCTCAACAGGCACGGTCAGGCCCTTTTGGAAAGACAAGGTCAGGCCGAATTAGGTTTACACCAAATGGCTCCCTCATATACTCCAATATATCCTATTACTTGCCATTTTTATTTGTCACCTATAACTAGGATATACAGCTATGTGCTGGGGTTTTGGGGAGGGAAAACAAAAGAGGAAGATTAGCAACAGATGTTAGCTCAGGGCCAATCTTCCTCACACAAAAAAAGAAAAAAACAAACAAAAAAAGGAAGTAGACTTGGGGCTGGCCCTGTGTGTAGTGGTTAGGTTTGGCAGCCCAGGTTAGTGGGTTGGGATCCCAGGCACAGACCTATGCCACTCATCTGCCATGCTGTAGCTGTGATCCACATACAAAATAGAGGAAGATTGGCACAGATGTTAGCTCAGGGCAAAACTTCCTCAGAAAAAAAGGAAGTAGACTTTAAAAATTTCTCAACCTATCCATATTGAAAGAAATAAGAAAGTTTATTCATAGAAGACACAAAGGATGTGCTGAATTGATGAGGAGATTGATACGATTGACTACTTCAGTAGAAGCTAGGAGCTATTCATCAAGACAATGGGGAGATTGATTGGCTATCTAACCAGAAGTCAGGACCTCTTGTCCAAAAACAAGCAAGAATGACCCCCAGGGCATTTCAGAGATCATGGGGCTACGCTTCCCACCACAGGCCAAGGGCCTGCAGGGCAGAATGATTTCAAAGAAGGGGTTGCCTCTGCCTGATACTGCCTCACATCATGGACTCCACTCCCTGAATTCTGGCATCGTGTTCCTTGACCAAAGTCCCTTTTGCCATGTAAGGTGACAAATTCACAGGTTCTAGGAATTAGGACATGGACATCTTTGTGAGTCCATTATTTGGCCTGTCACAATATCTAATGTCTAACATGGATGAATTTTTAAAATTATATGCATATTATTTGCAAAGGAAAAGAAACATCAAGAAAAAGTGTAAAGAGGTTGCTTCTAGGAGGTATGACTGTCTTGTGTGCTTGCAGGTAGGGATAGGAGGTTTGAAATAAGGTGGTAGTCTTTTTGGTTTCAAGTCTCTAAATACTACTCGACTTTTTAAGACTTTTTTGCAAGCACGATTTTGATAAAAATTAAATGCAATTAGAAAATAAAATAAAGGGAAGGTTTTCCATTTGCTGTTTTAGAGAAAAGGAAATCAGGTGTGTAAATAAGGATAGAGTTTAGGAGGAAATGATCTTGCTTCTGCTCTCCCTCGTGGACTTTAGTCTGCAACAGAAGAACAAACCTTGGCTACCCTGCTGGAGGATGACAGACTACGTGGAACAGAGATGAGCCATCCCAGCTCAGGCCATCATAGACTAGCCTTCCTTCGACTACCTGGTAGTGACTGCAGACACATGAGTAAGCCCGGCTGAGACTGGAAATATTGCTCAGCTGAGCCCAGCCCAAACTGCCAACTGTGAGCTAAATGGTGGTTTTTCTAAGTTATTATGTTTTATGGTGGTTTATTAGATAGCAATAGTAAGTGATTTGCTAAAATGTCACCATATTATAATTACAAGCCATGTACCTAAGTGAAAATAAAGAGCCTATTTAGGCTCAGAACTCAAATTTACTAAGTAAAAATGCCATTTTTCCTCTTGGAATATCTTTATTATCAATATTTTATTTCTGGTAGCATTCTATTCCTTTGTGAGTTTCTAGAACAATTTTACATTACTTTTATGACAGTGCTTTTGCTACCCTCTCAGAATCCAATTTGACCTCCTAAATTGGATATTCGAATTCAAGAGAGAGGAATTGAGGACCTTTTTGTCATGTAAACCACGGTATTATGAGGGTAGTAGAAATATGAGAAATGTTTCATTATTTCTGTAACCACATAAAGTAACAAGTCTTAGCTCAAAGAGAAATGGACTTTTCCTTATGATGTGAGGAAGAGTTAAAGATAGAAAACAGAAGGGTGTTCTTCCAAGGCTTTTAGTAGTACTTTTTGGATAATAAAATTATTACATTCCTAGAAAAAGGTAAAGAACAACATAACAGTCACTTATAACACTGTTTCCCAGAGATAGTTAACATTTTAGCATATTTCTTTCCACGTTTTACATACAATTTTGAAAAGTTTTAAAATCTTTTACATGCTTTTTTCATAAAAATACACATTAAGCAGTTTCCCATTAAAATTCTTTTCCTGTAAAATAGTTTTAATAGCTATGTAATATTCCATTCTGTGCATAATTATTGACTTTAGTTTATAATCCAATAAAATTATGTATAATTTAGGTTCCCTTCCATTGCAAATTTATATCAATACCATGTTGATGAACGTTATTGTGCATACACCTCTGTGTGTATGCTCATGCTTCTGGTTATTGTACTAGGATATATGCCTAGAGGTAGAATTATCAGGAAGAAAGGATTTAATATCTTTAAGGCTCTTGAAACATCAAATTGACCTCCCCAAAAGATGGCCTCAGTCCCTCTTCCTGACTGCAGTGAATGAGAAAGTTTTTTTCAATGCACCTTCACCAGTATTTCATATATGCTTATTTAAAAATCTGGCCTATTTTGAAAAACATGAAAAAATCTTATTGCTTATTTTATATTTTTATTGCCAGTAATGTTGACTAGTTTTTCAGGTATTTATTGCCCATTTTCATTTTCATATTGGAAGAATTTCTGATCTTGTCATTTTCTTCCTTTATCAAAAGCATTTTAATTCCTAAGAGCTCTTTGTAGATTGATTTTAATCTTTCTCTCTCACATTTCTTGCATATAATATTCCCAGCTTATTGTTTGATTTCTAATCTTGATAAACAGAAGTCTTGCATTGTTATGTAGACATAACTATTGCAATTTCTACTTGATTTTTTTGGTTTTTCAGTTCAGAATACTTTACCCTGAGATCAGATGTTATTCAGCCATTTTCTTCTGTGCTTTTATGTTTTAATTTTTTTTTCAGCTTCTGAATATTTAATCAGTAGGTCAATCATAGCTTCTAGTGATTATGTGTTTAGGAAGAATGAATTACCCCAGATGAACTGTGGTAGAGGAATCTTCCTTTCTCTTCTTTTAGGGACTATATACTTATGAAATTGTAATGAAGTTAAAAGATATTTAGTTTAGCTTTGACAGTTGAATTTTTTCTGTCATACTGTTGGCCTTTTTCTCTCTAATCCACAGAGATACAGCACTATCTCCAAGAGAGATGACCTAGATTCCTTCTCTATCTGACAAAAGCCGGTTGAGAGGAGTGAGATCTGTTTCCACATCAGTGATCAGTCTGACCACTGTGATGAGCAATTGGGAACACACATACATTCAAGAGAATGGAGGAACAATGCAGCATGTTGGAAGTTGGTCTCGATGCTTTTCATTTTAATAAAATCACTCTAAAGCGGGCAAATTTTCCTCCTGTTAATTGCTTCCTGATGGCTCCCTAATATAACAAAAGACTTTATTTTCTCAAAATATCAGCTAAACCCATCCTTTATTGCAATATGCTTGGATATCACTGCAACAGAATTTGAGCTAAAGTAATATAACTTATTAACAGCATTGTAAGTTTTATAGAAATTAGGTATTCTCTACCTACTTCCAAACCTAGAACAGTTTACAAATACTTAGATACTACAAATGCAACAAATCTGTAATTATTAAGGGGGAAGTATCAAGTATTGGGAACAAAGGCTAGGAGAGAGATGGGAAAGACAAGAGTGGAATAATTAGAACAGAAAACTGAGCCAAAGGAGACTATTGTTTAATGAATCAAATAACCCTAAACTTCTTGGAAGCCAAGGTAATAAGGGAAATATAATAATTACACAGCTATCCAACAAAGGGAGACACACAAAATCCCCAGGAAAGACCAAACATAGCTCAGAACTCTAAGAGAAACTGTACACATGAGTTGGGAACTGAACAATATGATGAACAGTATCTTCAATAGCAATTCTACAACAACTACAGAGACCTTCTTTATATGCCCATTTTTATATTGGCTCTATATTTTTAAATGAAGGCATAACGTTAATGGTAGTTTTGTGAAGGCATTTCTTGAGGAATCAGTTGAGAAGGCAATATTGAGCAAAGTGAGGATTTGGAATGAGGATCTACAGCGTAGAATGAGCTGCAGGTATTGGGGCTGGGTAGTAGAATTAGGATTTGTGAAATCAATCAATTCAGTAGCACATTTACGTGTTACCTGAACATCACGGAAAGAGAGATAAAGCCAAGTTGGAAGGCGGGGACAATGAGGGAAAACTGTAGGTGGCTTACATTTTGGCTCCAATGTCCACCATGTTCTTTCTGGTGGCTCAAGAGTCTACATTCTTAATAACTACCTTTTCTACTCCTCACATCATAAAGAGGGACAGACCCTCTTTCTAGGCAGGGATCAGGACGCAGAGTTGAATTGAACCTAGGTGAAGAGAAGTGATTTATGAAAATGATCATCTTTTGATAGAGCTGAAATTGTTAGTTCAGGAACCTCTCTCCTAATTTCAGTGGATTCCTAGCAGAGCTCACTTATCTCCATTTTCCCCTTTTTTATGACAAAATTAAATGCTCTTATTAAATATATACAAAATGAGAGAAAACACATATTCATAGTCACATGACAAATACAATTCTATATTCAATTTGGATAATCTCTTCATATAAATTCCTTTTTTAACTTTTTATTATGGAAACTTTCAAACATATGGAAAGTAGAGAGAAGGGTATAATGGATCCATTAACTGTCTCCTTGCTGCACGAGTTATTGACATTTTTGCCAATTTTATTTCATCTCTCCCATTTCCCACTTATTCCAACATTTTATTATAAAAATTTTCAAACATAGAGAAAAGTTGAAAAATTGCAAAATGAACCCTCATCTGTCCACCACCTAGATTCTACAATTTTTTCCTATATTTGTTTGATAACATATCTATCCATCCACCAAGCTCTCTTATATTTTGATGTATTTCTAAGTAAGTTCAGACATCAATATATTTTCCCCAAATACTTCAGCTAGCATATTAGTAATAGAGTTCAGCATTGTTTATAGTTCCTTATTTGGAAGTAAATTTTACATACAGTGAAATACACAAATCTTAGTTCACCATTTGATGAATTTTGACATATGCATACACCTGTGTAGCCCAAACTCCTATTAAGACAGAATATAACCATCACCCTAGAAAATTCTCTCATGCCCCTCCCCAGTCAACTCATACCTCCACTTCAACTCCAAGAAGCAACCACTTTTCTAATGTTTTTCATCTTAGATTAGTTTCACCTCTTTTAGAACTTCATATAAATGGAGTCATATAGTATGTGCTTTTTGTGTAAGGCTTCTTTCACTCAGCACAATGTTTTTGAGATTTATCCATGTTGTGTGTATAAGTAACTTATTTTAATCCCCCACTTAAAAAATTTTTTGATGAAGTATTTTAAAGAAAATCCCAAGCATCAGGTCCTTTTGCTCATCAATGCTTCTATTTCGTCCATATTCTCATTTGTACACAAGTGTAGTCTGCCTCCAATTTTTCCCATCATAATCTTTTCACTTCCTTCCTTCTGGTAAGCCACAGGTCAACCAACAGTTTTGCCTGCATAGACTCCGTGCTACTGACACACTTAGATCACCAGACACTTTCTGATAGTAGCATAAATGAGGGAAATTTAACACTTTCTCCTTGCAGTAAACATTTTTTGCTGTATTATCCTTTTAAATTTTTTTTTGCTAGAGAATCATTTCTTTTTCCTCTCTAGATCTTCCAAGAAACTTTCTGCCCACTTGGTTTTCCCACCCCCATCTTTGTATGCATCACATCCCCATCACAGCATTACTCCATTCATCTGTGCTCTATAACAGGAACTATTTTACATGAATGATCCTATTTTCATGGATCCTTTGAGTTGTCATTCATAGAAGGAGAAAAATAGGAACAGATAAAGTAGGGAATCATGGTGGATTAAGAGTCCAATTTGTACTCTACCTGAAAGCCCCTTCTTTTCCTGAATATTTTGGTAGAAATATTAAAGAAGTTGTTTTATACTTTCTGTCAATTTGAAATTATTTTGCTCTCAAATTTCCAGAGAGAATCTTCTGACCTGAACTACCAGCAGTTTAATTGTGGGACTGGGAATGAACAAGGTTAGTCTATGTTCCGCTTCACCACAGATGTCAAGTTAATTAGTAAAAAGCCCAGAAGGAACAGTTTGGGGATTTGATTTTCATCACCCACTGGAGGGAAAAACATCAGCTACTGAAAGAGTGTTCTCAGTATGTCTGCACCCTGTTATTCCTCCACTTAAAATTTGACATCCAGAATAAATTGCACCCTCTTGGGAGATCACATGTGGTGGTAAACACATTTACTTCTTCTTTTGTGAGAAGCAGAAAAATGCAAGTGACTTACTCACTTCTAAAATATGTTGACACCTAAAATTTTAAGCAAAATATAACATAACAATCCAGATTATATTTTAAATGCTTCCTGTATAATTATATACTGTATTACATAGTACAAGTAATATATAAATTATGCAAAAAATAAGTAGTATCTGCTTTGAAAAATACAATAGTTTGAACCAACTCAGCATAAAATATGCTAAAATATCTAATCTGGAGACATTTTTAAAAATGTGCTTCCCAGGACTTGGTAGATTTTCCCTTCCTCTATTTAGAAATGGCCGTGACAGGGTGTGTAACAGCACAACATTGTTATGACAATGACATTCCACTTTGGCGTAAAAAGAGATATCTGTTGAAAATAAAACTTCTCCCCTCTTCTCCTACGTTTCTGTCCTCTTTTCCCACAATGTTTTGTTGTATACCTTAACAAATACTTGTTGAAACAATAAGTATAAATACGTAAAAATTGTGTGGATTTAGTAGAAGATGGCAATTACCTGGAGCTATCATTTAAGGGTTGACAGAGTATGTTTAGGTTCATTATCACTTTTAATGTCCTCAAAATTCATGACGTATGCAGAATAGATGAAGCTCAGTGATAATCAGTAATTTGTCCAAGGTCACACAGCTGTGAAAATCAGGACTCAAACCTTGATCATCTGAACTTACATCTAGTTTTCTTTCTCTTACATCAGACATCTCCATTAAAGATAGAAGACATACACACACACACAAGTGATTATAACACAAGACCATAGACAATGAATGATGTGTGTGTAATATAAGATTCCAAACATCATATCCAGGTGGTATTATCAGGCAGCGTTCTTTGGATGACGTTGCATCAGATCTTTCTTATTGACAGAGAAGAGATAGACTCAATATCTCTCCCATTCCAAGATACTTAGGGCTTCTGCATTTGGATTCAAATGAAATGTGCAAGTGTTTCAGGTTTGTGTGTCCTTTGTAAATACAACTTCCTGTTGGATTTTAGGAAGATTCTAAAATGACTTAAATGGCTTCCTGAGTATTAAATAGCTCATGAAGAGCAAGATCTTGATGAATTATGTGTAATCAGAGACACAAATCCAAGACATGAATTTTAAAATTCCTCTCAAATACACATGCTTCAAAGCAGCAGAAGGAAAGATAAGTTTACAGGAAAAAAATGTTTTGGAGTTTTCCCATTCCTTAAGTGGTCACAATTCTGTGAAAAGTCTAACATTTTGACTTTCATTTTGACTCCAAGCTAATTTTTTGACTTTCATTTTGAAATGAAAAATTTCACTTTTTTGAAGTGAAAAATTTCACTTTTCATGAATTTGACTTTCATTTTGACTCCAAGCTAATTTTTGGAGACATTTTTAAAAATCCTTTCAAGACTTTAAGGCAAAAGATAGCTAGACCCATCCTAGAAGTTATTCCTGAAATAGGGGCTGAGGAGTCTCTGCACCAAGTCCAACATCCATGATCTGATGGGTTACTGTGGGATATTGGCCTCCAGGAATTGAGGTCGTTGGGCTTCTTCAGCCAGTGTCCTGGTTTTGTGGGTTTCTACGTGGGAGGGCAAGAGAAACAAGAGCACAGCACCACAAACAGAGAAGCAATGTGGTAAGCCTGGAATTGTGGTCAGAGGAGGTTTGCTTCAATCACCTCTATCTCCTCAAAGCACCACTCATGGCCCTTTTTTATTCTCTACACCCCCAGCGGGGCCACTCAGCACCATGGGCAGTTCCCTTCCTGATCATAATCTTGGCCCCCTGAAAAGGCCTTCCTTCCTCTACACATCAATGCGCCAGGAACAACCAAACCTTCTCAACTCTCCACATCAATTCTATCAGATGTAGCTCTGGCTCTTCAGCTACCTCTGTGGACCTCCAGGAAGCTTTTGAGTGCTGGCAGGCATTGTCCTCCAGCCTTGCTCCAAAGCTGGTACGCCAAATATGGGAAAGATCAGATAGTTAGAAGAGAGAGAAATAGGAACAGTTAAAATGATGTAGGAAAAGTGGTAAGACGAGGATAAATGTCAAGATGTGAGTGAGAGGAAAGGAAAGAAAACAAAAAGGCTTATGCGGTGAGGAGGAGGTGACGTGCTGCCTCCTGGGAAAATGCTCCACTCGTATGAGTTCTTCAGAGCCTTTGGGAATGATCAGGAAACACTTGCTGAAGCACATACCTCAATGGAAGAATTTTAGAATATTTATTCCACTTATATTAGGAAACAAATAATTTTGCAGGGTACCAAACTGATCAAGCTTCTTAAGTCAACGGCCAGCTTTTTACTATAGGTAAGTATACATTGTATATAAGGATACTAAAATATATACTTTGATGATAAGCAAACTCAAATATTAGCCATTAATCTTTTCTTCTTATAGTAGAAAAACTATAATGAGCTTAGCATACTTCAGACTGTATTTTCCATATTTTTAATCATCTTTATTAGGTATCAATCTCTTGTGGCCAATTTCACTCTACAGTCTGTCATTCTAAAGCCAAAAAATGTAAAACTGATATTATACATTTGCTGGTCTTTAACTGATGGATTTGGTAGGTATGAGGATGTCAGTATTTATGGCTTAATTTTTTTATGTTAATGGCATCTCTTTACTTAATGTTTTGTATGACCTTCTGAAATATTACAATAGAAATTAATACATTCCTGTTTTTCCTCAATATTTGCTATGAAATAGATACTTTCCTGGGGAAAACAGCTTTGGGCTTCTTGCAAACCCCAATTAAATCTAATGAAAATCATGTCTCTAAAGATGAAAGGACCAGAGAGGATTGAGCACTTAATCTGAGATAGGTGCTTTCACGAACATTTCACTTAATTTTTAAAGCAACCTCTTCCAGTTGGCTTTATCCTTCTCCTACACTTGAGAAAAATGGAGGCCCACAATGCAAAATAGTCACAGAACCAGCATCTGAAATTGTATGTTTCTAATTCCAAAATATGTGCCCCTTTCACTACACCCTATGACCTTGTTCTACAAAACAAAGTGTACTGTTTGTCTTGTTTAGAATAGAAGTTACACACTCTGCCAAAATATTCCTACTTTTGGATCTGTCCAGCAGAAGGGGGAGATGCAGCTGATGAGTTCTTTAGCCTTACAAGTCAACTCCTGTATGTGCTTTACTCAAAAGTAAATGGCTAGGAGCTGGCCCCGTGGCCGATTGGTTAAGTTCGCGCGCTCCGCTGCAGGCGGCTCAGTGTTTTGTTGGTTCGAATCCTGGGCGCGGACATGACACTGCTCATCAGACCACGCTGAGGCAGCATCCCACATGCCACAACTAGAAGGACCTACAACAAAGAATATACAACTATGTACCGCGGGGCTTTGGGGAGAAAAAGGGAAAAAATAAAATCTTTAAAAAAAAAAAAAAAGTAAATGGCTATTTAAAGCCCTCAAGCATTAACTATTCCTTCTAACAAGATTTTTCTTTTGTGGTATTTAACACCCTTGGGAAAAAAATCAACAATTATACCTCTATTCATAATTAGCACTAAAAAGTATATTTATATACAATAAAGTATTGTGACTGAAGATTTTTACTATTATTTTGATTTTTATTGGTGGCTTGTTTTGGTCCCATGGGGTCCGCTTTAAAGAGAGCACATTCCTACTCTATCATTTATTTAGTAGAAAATGAGACACAATTTTTGAGGGGTTGCCATGCAGTAAGGTTTCCACAGAGGTTTGATGGAAGAAGTAAGCTGAAAATAAACTGGAATACTTGTAATCCCAAACGTTGCAACCTTAGATATAAATTGTTTCTACAAAAGATAGCTATAACGGACAATTGAATAATGATAGTGTTGTAGTTTAGCTAAAAGTCCAGAAATATAAAAATAAGAAACATCGGGGCTTAAGTAAATGAATAAATCTAGACTATTTAGAGCAGCTGCCCACTCTATACCATTTTCCTCCTGAAACTGCCTTATATACATAACAACTCGTAGATCTTTCTTCCTCTCCATGGAAACCTACTTTTCTCTCACAATATTTCTACAAAGCTAATTACTGCCACAAAGATACAAGGTGCAGAGAAAGGTATTGATTTTGACAATTCTGAGAAAATTACAGCATTGAAAATACCTTGTAGAGGACTATTGGTTTGGGTCAACTTTGTGTGGGAATGTTTAAATATGACATGCTAATATGGTGCAAATAGTGTAAGCACTTCTGGACTGTTTAGTGTGTCAAATACTTTGAAATAGCCAGTTGCCCACTCTTCCAAGTTGGAAGGCATAATATATCCTTTGTGAGACAGGGGGTTATTCTGTAAATAAGGAATAATTTTTCAAGTGTTAGAGGTGGACATATGGTTACATTGATCTGAAAATGCTTAACTGACTTAGACATCCAGAAAGTGGGAAAATAATTATTCTGGTCAAAGATTAATTTGTTGTACTGCAATACTTGGCACCAAGAGGTACATTCTAATCATTTTTTGGTGCCACAATTGTGTATCAAGTCCAGCAGTGGGTGTGTGGTTGATTACATGCCAGTGGCAGGCTGCTGAAACGCTATTTTAGCTGAGGCCAGCTTGCAGTTACTATAATGATTTGACACTTCTGCCCAAATTTAGTGTCAGGAAAGTGGAAATCTCATTTCTTAGGAAAAGTATCTGAGGTATGGGGGTTGTCCTTTCTGAATTATCATTTGTTAAATTTAATTTTAGAACAAAAGCCACATAGTTATTCCAGTTGTATCAATTTGATCCAAACGCTTATAAAGTGGTCATGATCACACACAAAGTTCCTGGAATTTTTTTTTGTTGATGAGGGTCTCCTTTTGGAAAGTGATGAGGAAAAGATTACATTAGTTTGTACAGATCACAGATTCTATCACTGTTTGGTGATTTTGGGGAGTGCCATTTCATCTTATTACATTTTCCCTCCTATTTATAAAATAGTGATAATCCTCATTCATGAAACTCTATAAATTTTCTAAGATATCACCTTCTCAGTGTAATTTCCATAGTGTAAACTTTATTACTTGACAGCATTCTTCTTCTTGAACTCCTTTTTTTGTGAGTTGATTGCAAAATTAAGATCACAATATACCGTCCTTTTTCTCCTCCTGGTCCCCCAGCATGCCCTCTTGCACTCCTCCCCTCAACCACTATCCACTTACCGCTCAGGATATTCTGATAAAAATGCAAATCTGATTATCCTTACTTCCCCTACTTCTCAAACACCGAAGCCCTCCTCCCAAGACAGAGGCTGGGGAGATGGATGGCCTTTGTCTAATAGCTAATTGGAAAATTTTTAAGAGGTAATTTCAAGCTTTAACCAGGTCTTTGTATAGCTAACTGAGTGGTCATTAAGAAGTGTATGGCTTAGTAATGGGCCATTTCTTATTCTTGGCAGGCTCAAGGAGGTACAATTTGAGAGAAGGGGATAATAGAAAGGAACTAACACCACTTTGCATAATTATGTATCGTACTAACTCCATTGTGAGAGAGGTGACCTTGTAAATTATGGAACCTTAGGGAATTATTGCCTTTTCCTTCTTATTAGGCTGGTTGTACTGTCTCTGCCCAATAGTGTTTGTCCTCTGAAGACTATGAGTGAGTGTATGTAGGTACACCTAAGTATGTGTTCCAACAGTTAACCACTGGGCAATCAGAAAAATAGAGACTTGTATGCAACTCATGCTGGTGGGAGGAGCTCAAATTAGAATATAAGAGTGGTGCCAATGCACACCTGGATGTTTCCGTGGGATGCTGAATGCCAAGGATTGTCCTGTTGGACCCTAGGTCACAAATATAGATTGAATAGCTCAGATTTAGGGAAATTGCTGGGAGTAGAGAGATATATCCTTGGCTGAGAACAAGACCTGTGTGAACTGGGAAGATATTCTGAAAGGTCGTTGAAGATTTGCAAGATGGATTTTAGAAGATGGTTCTCTTGGAGAGGAAGTGGATCTGAGAACATAAGTGTGGAATTTGGAAACCTCTCCCTATGTACATACTGGGTCCTCTTCCTTTAGGTTATGGGAGTAAACATATTTGCTACGCTCTTTTAGATTTTTTTTCTTCCCTGCTCCACTGTAGCTCTCAACCACAAGGGAAATTCTAATCTCCATACAGCTTTAAAGGGTGGAACTATTGGGCTACATGGACAGAACAAAACAGTGTGTCCTGCCTCATTTCTCCCCCATTGGGGCCATACGGTGGTGCTGCAGCCTGTTAGAGAACTCTGCCTAATGTCCAAGCTACAGCTGCTGCAGTGGAGCGATCAGGAGTGCGGCAGCACGGAGAGGTGGGCAGCAATTTACAACACTGAGGAAACTTTTATGTGAACAATGCAGGAGCCAAATCAGACAAGCCCTCCCCTCTTCCCAAAAACGCAGAGGAAGTGAATGCTTATTGAAGACATCAACTACCACTTGCATTGATGCTCGTTTTACTGTCCTAATTAGAATCCTTCAATAGCTTCCTATTGCCCTTAGGAAAATAGGCAAAATACTTAGAGTTGTCTACAAGGCCTTACAAGATGGTGCCCCCTGCCTTCCTTTCCCTCCACCTCTTCTAGATGCTCTAAGGCAACATCTTCTCTCCTACCTTAGGGCCTTCACACTGGCATGCTTTATTCCTTGCCTTTCAGTAAACTAACTCCTTCTTAGCCTTTAGGTCTCAGAGTAAAAGTCATCTCTTCAGGAAGTGCTTCTTTGGGTCCCCAGGCACTGTTAAATCCCCCAGCTCTGAACTCCAAGATTCTGCTTAGTTAAGATCCATTGCAACTAGTCAATGTCTCATCTTTACTAGTCTATAATCTCCTTGAGACAGCTATTATGTCTGAAGGGGACCAGAATATGCCATCCTCAAATACGCCACTTTGGCATAAGGATTCTTTTGAACCAAGGGCAATTAACTCTCTGCCCTCCCCCTTTCTGTTTAAAAGCAGGACATAAATTTCTATTTGTAGAGGTATCTCCTTCTCTGTACCAGGAAGAAAACTACCCCAGAGACAACTCTTACACCTGAGATGACTCTTACATGCGTAACAAACCCTACTAAACAACCCTTAGGTACCATACATTTTCTCCTCTCACCTTCCCATAACTTACCCTCCCCTCCCCTCAGGAATCCTCAAATCCCTTCTCCTTTGTCTAGCCTAAGATGGTATATAAGCCCCTAATTCTAACCACCTCCTTGAGCCACATTTCTTTGTGAACTCTCATGCATACATAAGTAATGAAATCTTTTTTTTCCCTGCTAATCTGTCTTTTGTCAGTTTAATTTGTAGGGCCAAGCCTGAACCTAAGAAGGTAGAGGAAAAGTTTCTTCCTCCTCTACATGTCTGTCTTGTTCATTGACCCATTGCTCAATGTCTAGCCAAGTGTTTGAAATCCAGTAGGTACACAAAATTATTTGTTCATCAATTGAATTTACCAGAACAATAAACAAAAATTTATGTGTAAGGTTATTGATTATGTTATTAATTAAAATGACAAAGACTTGGATATATTATATAAGTTTAAAATCAGAGGAGTGACTAAATTATATGCACATGCTAGAATATTATTTGCTTACGAATCATTTTTTAGACTATTGATAAAGAGCATTTTCAAAGTGTTTTATCTCCCCAAAGATATTGAAAATGTCTCAGGTATTAGAAAGATAATTGCTTTTTTCCTCTTTTCACCATCAAGTACAACTAGCAGTGTCAGGCTTTTTAAAAGTTTCTGTGTCTTTTTCACTTCCCATTCATTTCAAGATCTACTGCAATTTGGAATCTGCCCCACACCCCTTTTATCATCTGCAATGTCCCCCTAAATCTTTATTCTATTTTACCTCTGCCAGAGTTGACGCTATTGAGCAGTTTCACTTTCAAGTCTACTATTGTAAAAACTACGGCGATAACTCTGGAGGTTGAGGGAGCGAGATTGAATGGAAAGGAGCAGGAGGAAACTTTCTGTGGTGATGGAAATGTTCTTTATTTTGATCTGAGTGATCAAATAAGACTGTACATTTTACTCAAGGTTAATTATACATGAAAAATCTTGCTACCATTTAAAAAACACACTGTAACCATTGCTTCTTCAATCTTCATTTATTTAATTCCTTCTTTTTTATCCCATGATTTCTGTTTCTCTCTCTGACAGCCTGGTGCTATTTTTTTTAATTAAAGCTAAAGTTACATACAATAAAATACACAAATCTCAAGTGTAAAATTCAATGAGTGTTAACCAATATATACACCTTTATATTGTAGAGAAGGTATACATTTCTCTCTAAGCACTGCTTTGGCTATATCCTACAAATTTTGACGTTGTGTTTTCATTATTATTCAGTCCAAAATATTTTATAGTTCCTCTTGTGAATTCTTCTTTGATCTATATGTTATTTAGAAAATAACCCCTTAAGTATTTGGAGTACACTCATGCGTCATTTAACCACAGGGATAAATTCTGAGAAATGCGTCATTAGGCTATTTTGTCATTGTGCAAACATCACAGAGTGTACTTACACAAACCTAGATGGTATAGCCTACTACACACCTAGGCTATATGGTACTAATCTTATGGGACCACTGTCACGTATATGGTCCATCACTGACCAAAATGTCATTATGTGGTGCATGACTATATTTCAGCGTATCTTATTATTATTTATGTCTAGTTTAATTCCATTGTGATTAGAGAACAAATAGAACTGTGTATGATTTCAAGCATTTGAAATGTATCGAAACTTATTTTATGCCCCAGACAGTGGTTTATCTTGGTCCTTTGCCCAATTTATAATTGAGTTGTCTTTTGTTTTTGAGTTGTAAGTATTCTTTATATATTCTTGATACTAGATCCTAATTAGACATATATTTGCAAATATTTTGTCCCATTCTGTAGGTTGTCTTCTTACTTTCTTGATAGCTTTCTTTGAAGCATTAAAGTTTTATTTTGATAAAGTCCAGTTTATCTGTTTTTTCTTTTAATGCTAGTACTTTTTCATACCTAAGAATCCATTGCCTAATTCGAGATCATGAGGATTTACCCCTGTGTTTTCTGCTAAGAGTTTTATTTAAGCCTATGATTTATTTTGAGTTAATTTTTATATATGGTGTAAATTAAGGGACCAAACTCATTCTTTTGCATGTGGATAATCCAGTTGCCCCAGCACCATTTGTTGAAAAGACTATTTCTTCCTTTATTCAATGATCTTGGCACCCTTGTTGAAACTCAGTTGACCATAAATGTGCAGGTTTATTTCTGGACTCTCAATTCTATTCCTTTGATCTATGTCTATCCTTATGCCAGTAACACACTTTCTTGATTACTATTGCTTTGTAGTAAGTTTTGAGATCTGGAAGTGTAAGTCATCCAACTTCATTCTTCTTTTTCAAGGTTTTTTTTTGCTATTCTTGGTTCCTTGCATTTCCATATGGACTTTTGGATCAGCTTGTCAGTTTCTACAAAGAAGCCTGCTAGGATTCTGATAGAGACTGCATTGAATTTGTAGATTAATTTTGGGAGCATTACCATCTTAACAATATTAAGTTCTATGATCCATGAATATGCTATGTCCTTCCATTTGTTTAGATATTCTTTAATTTCTTTCAAGAATGTTCTGTAGTTTTGAAAGTATATGTTTTGCACTTGCTTTGTTAAATTTATTCCTATTTTGTTCTTTTTGATACTATTATAAATGAAATTTTTTCTTAATTTCACTTTTAGCTTGTTTAGTGCACGTGCATAGAGATGCAATTGATATTTGTATATTGATTTTGTATCCTGAAACCTTGCTGAACTCATTTATTAGTTCTAATAGTTTTTTAGTGATTCTTTAGGAACTTCTATACATAAGATTATGTCATCTGTGAATAGAAATAGTTTTACTTCTTCCTTTCTAATCTGGATGCCTTTTATTTCATTTTCTTCTCTAATCTCCCTATCTAGAACTTCCAGTACAGTGTTGAATAGAAGTGGCAAGAGAAGGTATCCTTGCTTGATTCCTGATCTTAGGAGGAAAACGTCAAATCTTTCACCATTATATATTTTGTTAGGTGTGAGTTTTTGTAGATGTCCTTCATCAGGTTGAGGAAGTTTCTTTCTGTTCCTAGTTTGTCAAGTGCTTTTATCATGAAAGATTGTTGGATCATATCAAATGCTTTTTCTTCATCTATTGAGATGATCATGTGATTTTTCTTTTTTATTCTATTTATATGGTATGATACTTTAAATAATTTTCAGATGTTAAGCCAACCTTGCATTGCTGGGATAAGTCTGACTTGGTCATGATGTATAATTCTTTTTACATGTTGCTCAATTCAGTTTGCTAATATTTTGTTGAGGATTTTGCATCTATACGCATAAGAGATATTGGTCTGTATCTTTCTTTTTTATGATATCTTTGTCCAGTTTTGGTATCAGGGTGATAATAGCTTCATTGAATGAAATGGGAAGTGTTCCCTCCTCTTCTGTTCTTTGGAGGAGTTTGAAAAGGATTCAGATTCATTCTTTTTAAAATATTTTGTAGAATTCACCTGTGAAGCCATCTGGGCTTGGACTTTTATTTGTAGGTAATTTTTTGATTAGTAATTCGACTCCTTACTTGTTATCCATGTACATTTTTCAAATACGGTGTATTTTGCTGTTGTTAGATGTAGTGTTCTGCAAATATCAATTAGACCAAGTTAACCGACAGTGTTGTTCAGATCTTCTGTATTCTTATTGGGTTTTTTTTTTTTTTTGGTGGTGGGAGGGGTCTACTCATGCTGGCAATTACTGAAAGAGGCACGTTAACATTTCCAACTCTGATTATGGCTTTTTCCATTCTTCCCTTTAGTTTTATAAGTTTTTGTTTTGTATATAGTGAAGTTGTTAGTAGATGCATGCACACTTAGGATTGTTATGCCTTGTCAACATATAGACTTTTTTTCCTCACCATAAAATATTTCCTTTATTCCTGATAATACTTGTAGTCTACTTTGTCTTGAAGATGTCCACTTTGTCTGATATCAGAATAGCTATACCAGCTTTCCTATGCTTCCTGTCACTTTTTATTTGTCTTTCTTTTGATGGCCAAAAGTCCTAGAAGAGATGGTTAGCTTACTCCATAAAATTTGTTGAGCAGTAACCCCTAGTAGGTCTTATTTTATATGGTACTAGTCCTCGGAACACCACAGAATCTTCTTTCCCCAATATGGAAATGAGCTTTCCAGTCAGTGCCCATCTTAGATTGTGCTGAGCCTTAAGATGGGGACTAAAGATATTTACCTGATAGTACTTGAATGATATTTCCTTTCAGTAATGTAATCTTATCAAGATTCAAAGCAAATCTGTATGGACAATGTACAGATGGTTTGTGGTGTGATTCAGCACCACAAAATGAAGGGCTATAGAAGAGTGCTCCTTGTTCCTAGTTATTTTGAACAAGCAACTGTTATCATGATTTGGGGAGATTGATGCCAAGAAAGTGATTGAAAAGGTTCTAGAGAAGGCAAGTTTCAACATGTATGCATACTTTGAATAATGGAGAATAATGTTTTGGGTGTTAGGTGACAAACTTAAGAGTGGGTTTACTTCTGCTTAGGCTAAGATAGCTTGAAGTCAGATCCACTGCAGCATGACTAATTATGTGGCATTGTAATATAGTTTGCCTGCAATTTATATCCTTATTGATGTGTAGCCACAGCGAAGAAGTCTGATTGTAATGATAGCTTTATATCTGAAAAATCTCTCAGGACGTTAAATGAGAATGCATTGTCTATTCACAAGGATCCAATTTTTGCTAAACACCCTATTCACAAATCAAATCTGTAAGTCTAGTGACAAGTAAGACACAACAGCCTGTAGAAGAAATTTTGAAATATGTCCACAGTTGTATGGATGCAAGAAAAATTGTTAGGAGCACGGGCACTAGAATTAGGCAGAAATGGTTTCCAGTCTAGTTGTGCGCCCTTGAGCATGTTACTTAATCTAAGACCTGGTTTTCCTATCTGTAAAATAGAGATGGTAATGGTATCTGATAGGTTTCTGGAGAGGATTAAAAGAGAAAATCCATTTAAGGCACTAAGCACAGTCCCTGGTACATGGTAAACATGCAATTATTTGTAGTTATTACTTTTATTATTATCATAATTATTAGTGTTATTACTACTACTATGTTTTAATGGTCTAATCACCAATGCCATCATTAAAGAAACTTTTAATGGATGTACGTCCAGGAAAAGGAAAATGAACATAGAAGGAATGCATGAGATGAAAGAAAGAATGCTGAGCATATAAAATGGTCAACATGTATGTAAAATTAAGGACATATTGATATCAATTATATATAACTTGCAAGGTTAAAATTCAAAATAGAATTAAGTGGCTGTATGGTCAATAAAAGTAGATGAGTTGTGAGTAGGGAGTGACTAGCATTTAAGTTTTAAGGTTCTTGTATTATTTGGGAAGAAGATAACATTATTGATTTACTTTAGACTTGATAAATAAGTGTATACAAATTATAGGGTAACCATAAAAAGAATAGAAATAGAGTATATCTTCCAATCTACGAGAAGTTAAAAACTGGGATCTGAGGGAATAAAAGTAAAAATAAAATTTAATCGATGCATATGGAGGTAAGAAAGGAGAACTCAAAGGCATTATGCCTTTGTGTACCACCTCAGCCAGGTGGACAAGATACTCAATAATGGTTACATTTTTTTTTATAGAGTAGGAAATGTTGACTAAGTTGGCTTAGTTCTGAAGTTCAAGAATTAAATATCTCATGCAATCCAGATATCTGATTCATTTGCAAATTAGAACACAGGCAAGGATGTCCTCCTCCACGAGCTCTCCTTCACTTGCCCCTCCCAACTGGACAGATCTTGCTACAGCTTTGAGGGATTCAGACTGAACTGCATTGGATCCAGTTGGACCTGAAGCAGCCCAGAAAGTCCAGCTAGGCTGAGGCCAAAGAATCCCATCCTCTTAGATCCTCTATGTATCACGGGTTACTCTTACGATCCTGACTGGAACCAACTCTTAATTCTGACCTAGGGAGGATCTTAATGTATTTCTTCAGACGCAGATTTCCAGGTCTTTCCAAGGCAGCAGACAGGTGGTGAGCTAAGATCCCCTTAGTTCCCCACTAGAATGTAAGATCCATAAGAATGGGGGTTTTGGTCTGTTTCATTCATTGACATATCCCCAGTCTATAGAAGAGTACCTGACACATAGTGGGTGCTCAACAAATACTAGCCCAATCAACAATTTAATGAATAATACAGGCAGCATTCTGTTTGCAAAAGGTGACACCATGGGATGCTAGAGCTAAAAGAATCATAGAGAACATCTTGTCCAACATCAGTAGATTACTTTGCCAAGAAGTTGGCCAACACAGTCTCCCAGGACGAATTTAATTTATACTATGGTTCTGATTGCCACATGAACAATGAAGTCACACTTACATGTTTCTCCAGCTTAGGCCCATCTCCGGATCACCAGACCTGTGCCTAAAAATATTATTGACATTTCTAGTTAAATGTCCCACAGACACCTAAACACAACATTTCAATTGGTCTCATTAACTGCTTCTTTTGAGGGTAATGATGAGAAAACTGAACTATAGCACAGTTTATCAACTATACACCAAATCAATTTCTTTCATTTTGGCTGCCAGGATATCATCTGCTCAAGCCCAAAAAGTTTGGCTTATTTATGTCTTATTTCTATTCCAGCCCATATTTCCTAATCTAATTTGTATTTTTCCTGGTCCTAGTCCTTTATTTTTTATTTATTTAACAATTTTTTCCCTGTGTATTTTCTGCAAGCCACTTCAAGTCCTTTGTGGAATTGAGCAAAATATGAGTAAAAGGAAAAACTTATCTCTTCCTGAAAATTTGTTCCCCTTCTTATTTTCTCCATTCTGGTTTTTCTAGCCCTCTCTTTTTCTGGCTCCACCATGAGAGCTTCCTTACTGGTCTTCCTGTCTCTCTTGAATCTTTCCCACACCTGGTTTATATTTCATAAAGTTGCCAGAAAAAGCTTTCTAAAATACATTCTTGGTGATGCTCCTTGCCTGTTCTAATCCCTTCATTAATGACCCTCCACTCTCTAGGAATGAAATCTAGATTCCATTGCATGGAAGTCAAGGCCAACCTCTGAACATAGGCCTCTGAATGCTTTTCCTCCCACACTCATCAGTTGGACTAGATCAAATCTCTTGTACCTGCCTGGAATGCCCCATGGTGTTCTACATCTACATGCCTCCATATGTGTTACTCTCTTTGTGTACAAGACTTGTTTTGACTAGTCAAGTCCTACAGCCTTCAAGACTCAGGTCAAGTGTAACTAATATCTCTTGGGAAGTCTTTCCTAAACCCACTTTACCCTATTTCTTATAGAACTACTGTATCTTCTATTTTCCTTTCATATAGCCCTTATCCCACAGCTGCACGATTATCTATGCTCAGCCTTTTCTATTGTTCTACGAGTTCCTCAACTACACTGTTTTATATTCATAGTTTTTCCCAGGGCACCTAGGTCATAGCCTGGCACGTAGGAGTTGATCAATAAATGAATACTAACCATGATAGCCAATATTTATGAGAATGTACTCTTCACCAAACACTATTCTCTTCTTAATAACCCCAGGAGCTAGGTACCATTATTAAATCCATTTTGTTGATAAAGAAACAGAGGCAAAGATATATTAAGTTACTTACCCAAAATCACACAGTAAGTGCTGGAGCCAGGACTCAAACCCTACAATGTGACTCCAGAGCTACTGCTCTTCAAACACCAGAAGGCTTCTTTAGAGTAAATGATTCAAAATGAAGAAAACAGAGTCCCATAAAATATAAGGGGTGTGCCCAAAGCCAATAATGAATCAAAGTTAAATATTCTAAGATAGACATAGATTAATTTTAAAGATCAATGATGTTGTTGGATGATGGTTGTGATTATGAGCTCCAAGTTCTGACTCTGCCAGGGTAATTAGTAGTTCTGACTGTTGGGTTATCAGTAGACTCCTTCAGGAACTCCATTCAAAATGAAATAAATCTTAATAGAATTTTATTTTAGGTTTCAATGGAGCCCCTAAAGGACAGCCACAAGGGAAAATGCTTTCTTTTGCTTCCAGGTCTGCGCCTGAATTGTGGCAAGTGTGGTTATACTCATCACTTAACCTTTAATCTCTTGGGCCCATGATGAACTATTTGCATTAGTTTGGGTCTTTTGAGAAACAGATACCAAGATAGGATTAAATGTCCAAGGAATTTATTAGGGGACATGCCTGTGAGAGAAAATAGAGAGGCAGATGGAAAAGGCTGGAAGAGTCATCAGACTGCAATGGAGGTCTGAACCCAAATGAAGGACAGAGGGAAAGAAAGCAGCTTGGGTGGAAGCATCTTAGTATGCAATACAGTTCTAAGAGAGTCTGGCAATACTGTAGGGGGGTCCTTGAGCCTAAGTCACCCATAAGAGGACTCCTGCATCTTCCAGGAACGTGCTTGCTTTAGTACCCTACCTGCAGTCAGTCATTAGCTGGGAGCAGCCCTGACAAGCTGTCATTGCCTGGGAAGTGTGGCTTTGTAGCAGAATGCAGATGAATTTCACAGTGCAGCAGCTGGGGCTGCCAGTTAATCGAGCTCCCCAGAGTGGAAGATCCAAGAGATACATTATGGCCACCACACTATTTCATTATCCTACTGTCTTTGAAATCAGTGAAAGTTTTTGTTAAGTTTTGCTCTTGAGTTACAAAAGTGACTTACCAACCATGTTCTCCCAAGCGTCATGGTTTGTTTTTTTTTAATTTTGGTGAAAGGGAAAAATATTATAAGGTTGTTTTTATACATAACATTAAAATCAAACGAACTCATTTTACACGGGACAAAAGAACCACTATTTCAGAAATTTAATTTGTGTGCCTTTGGGAAGTTACTTAATATATCTTTATACTACATTGTTCAATTTCAATATAAATGACGTTATCAAATGAGAATTTGCCTCCAGCAGTTCCTAAAGTGGAGGAGATAGGTGCGAGAATGGGTGGAGAACTTTGAGAAGCAAGTGCTTTCATAAACACCAAGGAAAATGTCAGCGCTGTGCTCCTAAACCAGACCACCTTGTGAGACTTGTCTTCATCTCCCACTCTCTGATTCCATATTTTATTTCTTCACTCTCTTATTATGCAAGTACTAAATGTGTAGAATCTTGTTAGAAATACAGATAATCAAATCAAGTGATATTAAAACAATATGAAATTCCATGACCTCAAGATAATCACTGTTAACATTTTGGTGTGATCTTCTAATATTTTCCAATGAAAATATATGCATGTAAAAATTCGAATCATGCTATTATTATTTTGTAATACAATTTTTCATTTTTATGAATATTTTTCTATTAAGCAACATGGATATGAGTCATCATTTTTGATGGCTGTGTAGTACTCATGCTTTGTACGTATGTACCACAGTGTATTGGAACAATTTCCTATTGTAAGATATTCAGACATTTATATTGTTTTGGTTCTTCACTATTTATAAACAATACAGTCATAAATATCTTTACGTATATGTCTTTCCTAAGTTGTCTGATTAGTTCTTTAAGATTAATTCCTCAAAATAGAATTGTTAGATCAAAGAGTATGAAATTGTTTAAGGAAACTTGCTAGGATATAAAGCACACTGAAGCTATGCCATGAGTAGTTGGCAATATTAACAAGAAAAAGCTTAGTTTGAAGTGTAGGTTTCCCATTTTTTTGAGGAATCCAAAGGATTTAGAACTGCCTCATTTCTTCCAAATAGTGGTCTCCTCTTCCCTTTTGGTGGTGCCAGGGGAGGATTCTCAGAACCTCAAGTAGATGTGCTTGAGAATGCTGGGTAAGAACAGAAGTGTGAGAAGTATCAAAGTGACCATGGGAAAAAAGAGATAAGATTAGGGGAACAGAGAAAGAGAAGATGAGGTCTCCAAGATGCCATCTCAGGCAGATTCTATATATATGAAAGATAATCCAAAGTAAATGAATGTTTTATACCTCCTGGACTCTGTGCATGTGTGACCACAGAATAAATACACAGATTTTTGTTCTACCGATTGTTCCTGAATAAGCTGCTGGACATAATAGGCACAAAAAAAGTATTACAGATTGTAGAAGCTATTTGTTCACCAATATCCATGTTCTCTTCCTCTTTGTCACATGACTAAACTATAGTTCCCAGTATCCCTTGCAATTGAATTATGGCCAATGGCATGTGAACAGAAGTGAGATATTCCACATCTGACCTGACTCCTAAATTTTCCCATGGTTCTCCATGTTCTCTTCCTTTGTCTGATGCCAGAGCCACATAATGGAAGAAGTTCATGGTTAATTACACTCCCTGCAGTTGAAGTCCTGAAAGGTGTATTCTCCCAGACACCACAAGAGAGAACAGGGACATTCTTAGTAATTCCCCTAGGTTAGCAGGTGTAAATGAGAACTGTTCTGGTCAAAGAAGGACATAAGGCCACTTTATGGCCCACACTTTAAAAACATAATGGTTAAGAGCATGAGCTTTGTAATCAGTGGATATGATATGGAAGCAGTTTTCAAACTAGCTTAACTAATTTAACTATCATTAGTTCCTTGGGAAACCTAATTAACCTCACTAAACTTCAGTTTACTCACTGGTAAAATGAGAATACAACTAATATAACTGCATTGCCAGTTTGTCGTGTGGAGAAAAAAAAATTATATACACGAACAGGGAACTACAAATCAAAACTACTTTAAGATATCACCTTACACCTATTAGAATGGCAAAAATGACCAAAACAAAAAGTGACAAATGTTGGAGAGGTTGTAGAGAAAAAGGATCCCTCATACACTGCTGGTGGGAATGCAAACTGGTGCAGCCACTATGGAAAACAGTACGGAGATTTCTGAAAAAGTTAAAAATAGAAATACCATATGACCCAGCCATCCCACTACTGGGTATCTATCCACAGAGCTGGAAATCAGCAATTCCAAAAGCCCCATGCACTCCTACATTCATTGCAGCATTATTTACAATAGCCAAGACGTGGAAGCAACCTAAGTGCCCATCAACTGATGAGTGGATAAAGAAGATGTGGCATATATATACAATGGAATACTACTCAACCATAAAAAATGATAAAATCGTCCCATTCACAACAACATGGATAGACCTTGAGGGTATTATGTTAAGTGAAATAAGCCAGATAGAGAAAGACAAACTCTGTATGACTCCACGCATAAGTGGAAGTTAAACATATAGACAAAGAGAACTGATTGGTGGTTACCAGGGGAAAGGGGGGTGGGGGATGGGCACAAAGGGTGAAGTGGTGCACCTACAACATGACTGACAATAACGTACAACTGAAATTTCACAAGGTTGTAAACTATCATAACCTTAATAAAAAGTAAAAAAAAAATTTTTAAATAAAGCAATTATTTTTAACCCTGGTCAAAAAAAAATTATATACATGAAGCAATTAATATAAAAAAAGGCTCAATCAATGATACTATTAGTATTTTTCTAGTTTATCTGAAGAGGCAATGTGCACTAAAAAAAAATATTGTCCATGCCTTCCAGCTCCTAGTTATACCCTGCAACCAGCCCATGAGGTGTCAGCATTGCAGAGCTGAGGTCTGGACAGTGGCACACAGACCTCTTAATCAGAAATAACCCGCTGGAAGAGTTGATATTTGAATAACAATTATCAGAACAACCTCACCTGCATGAGGATGGTGTTTTTTAAGGGGCATGATCAGCTGTTCAACAAGACTGGCAATGATGGGTTCTCCAAGTTAGGTCAGAATTATTTCCTAGTCTGATACAAAAGCCACTAACTGGTTTTAAGTCAGAGCCTCCTCTCCCCTCCCATGTTCAAGCACAAGAGACAGCACTTTTTGAACCTTCAGAGTACAGAGAATGGCTTCAGATAGTAGGCATTTTTAATCCTCCTGCAACAATACACAAGAAACAAATTTAATGGAATTAGCTATAACTCTGCACATTAAAGACAGAGGTTATAAACTAGTCAGATATGTCTGAGGGATATTTTTGCCAATATGTATCAATTCAGAGAGAACACTTAAAACTATTACTGCTTTTAATTTACAAAAGGTTTTTGTGGAAATAATATTGTAGTTAAGCCCACTCTGAAAATTTATATCCACCATGGTACTAAACCTGACAGACTTTTACATCTTAATTAGCTAAGAATGCCCCCTTGAACTTGGGTTAATTCCAGCTATTAATTTAACCCCTGGAGAGCAAATCTGCTAAACATTCTCATTACCTGTTCCTGTGAACAAGCAATTCACCCACTGGCATCTCCAACACTCTCTCTACCAGTTTTTGGTCTCTTCTCCTGTCCCAAAGATCCAGATGTGCCTAATGATAGAGGAATTTGTTTTTATCTAAGCAAGACTTTTCATTAGTCTCTTTTTTTAACAGCTTTATTGAGATATAATCCACATACCCCACAATTTTCCCATTTAAAGTATACAAAACATGGCTTTTAAGTATATTCACAGAGTTGTGCATCCATCATTGCACTCAATTTTAGAACATCTTTATCACTCCAAAAAGAAATTTTGTACCCCTGAGTTGTCACCTCCAATTCCCCCATCCCTCCAAGCCCTAGGCAACCACTAATCTGCTCTATATCTTTATGGATTTGCCTATTCTTGACATTGCATATACATGGAATCATATAACGTATGGTCTTTTGTGACTGACTTCTTTCATTTAGCATAATGTTTTCAAGGTTCATCCATGTTGTAACATATACCAGTACTTCATTTCTTTTTATTGCTTAATAATATTCCATTGTGTGGATATACCACATTTTATTTATCTATTCATCAGTTGATGGACATTTGGGTTGTTTCCACTTTCTGGCTTTTATGAATAATGCTGCTATGAACATCCACGTACAAGTTTTTGTGTGGACATATGTTTTCATTTCTCTTGAGTATATACCTAGGACTAGAATTGCTAAGTCATATGGTGACTCTAAGTTTAACCATTTGAGGAACCACCAGATGGTTTTCCAAAGTGGTTGAAACATTTCGCATTTCAACCAGCAATGTATGAGAGTTCAAATTTCTCCACATCCTTGCTAACACTTGTTAATATCTGTCTTTTGGATAACAGCCAATCTAGTTGGGTGTGAAGTGATATCTCGTTGTGGTTTTGATTTGCATTTCCCTGATGGCTAGTGATGCTGAGCATCTTTTCATGTGCTTATTGGCGATTTGTATATCTTCTTTGCACGAATGTCGATTCAGATTCTTTGCCCATTTTCAGATTGGGTTGTTTGTCTTTTATTATTGAGTTCTAAGAGTTCTTTATATATTTTAGATTTTTTAAATCAGCTATATGATTTTCAAATTGTTTCTTCCATTCTTCAGATTGCCTTTTCACTTTCTTAATAGTATCCTTTGAAGAACAATTGATTTTAATTTTGATGATGTCTAGTTGATCTACGTTTTTCTTTTGTTGCTTGCTTTTGATGTCATATCTTGCTTAATCCAAGATCACAAATACTAATGCCTGTTCTCCTCTAAGACTGTTATACTTTTAGATCTTACAGTTAAGTCTTTGATCCATTTTGAGTTAATTTTCATATACATTGTGAAGTAGGGATCCAAATTCATTATTTTGTATATGGATATCCAGTTGTCTCAGCACCATTTGTTGAAAAGACTATTCTTTCCCCTACTGAATTATCTTAGCACCCTGGTCAAAAATAAGTTAACTGCAAATGTGAGTGTTTATTTCTGGACTCTCAATTCTATTCCACTGATATTCTATCATTGATCAATCTATCCTTATGCCAGTACCACATTTTGTTGGTTATTGTTGCTTTGTAGTAAATTTTGAAATTGGGAAATATGAATTATCCAACTTTGCTCTTCTTTTTCAAGATTGTTTTGGCTATTTTGAGTCCCTTTCATGTCCACATGAATGTTAGGATGAACTTGTCAAATTCTGCAAAGAAGCTGGCTTGGATTTTGATGGGGATTGTGTTGAACCTGTAGATCAATTTGGGGAGTATTGCCATCTTAACAATATTAGGTCTTCCAATCCATGAGCATGAAATGTCTTTCCATTTATTTGGGTGTGCTTTAATTTCCTTCAACAATATTTTGTAGTTTTCATAGTATATGTTTTGTACTTCTTTTATTAAATTTACTACTAATTACTTTATTCTTTTTGATGCTATTGCAGATCTAATTGTTTTCTTATAGAGGCTTTTATCTTTAGTTGAAAGTTTCACAAAAGGCTATTTCTTTGAACTTCAGGTTGAAACTTTAGAGGTCAAATATTGTTACAAACATAAGAAAAATCTCAATTCTAGCTTACCCATTGCAGAGGACTGCTCAGGCAGGGCAATGTCTTGTCACATCTAAAAGACTTGGCACACTGTCCCAGTTGCTAAGAATGTCACTACCAATTACTCTGTTTGCAAGTCAGCTTCTCTTCAGACTCAGGAAGCTGGTGAGGTCTATGTTGGGCTCCTCAACTCCTCTTTCTTTAGAACTTCATCCACAGCTCCCCAGAGTTCTCTTTAGGCCTGCCAGTTTTCCTGATATTCCTTGGTTAACCAGTGGCTACCAGTGTTGTCTCCTACCTAGGCTTGCCTTTGCTGATCAGAACCCTGAATCCCTCACTCTCAACCACCCACCCTACTATCCCCCACCTCAAGTTTTCTGTGTGATGATATTTTTCTTAGCACAGATGTCAGCATGTTAGATAGTTAAGATACTGTCTTTCCAGAGACAGTGGCAGACAATGGTGAGGGGATAGTAGGGGCAAGAGATGTGGCCACAAATGCATTTTCATAGGCCCCAGTGATGCAGGAGGACTTGAGTGAGAGGTGCAGTCATACACAGAGGGAGGATCAAGGAATAAGGTCAAGGAAAAATGGCCACATATAGGAGCCAGGGCAACAATAGTCAATAGAGCAAGCTGAAATGTCATCATGGCCAGGGGTCAGGACAGTATCAAAAAATAAGACAGTCTGTGGCTTGAACAAAGGGCAGAAGTCAGCGATGGAGTCAGACCTTGAGACAGTAGTAAAAGAACTGACATTCAGGTCTGAGCTGCTTCCCTCAGTCACTGTCAGTTCAACTCCTTCCCCTCGAGGTGGTCCTCCAAGTTCTTACAGAGTTCAGGCTTCTAGTATCAGTCAGGGTTTGATCAGGAAAGCAGAATCATTAGGAGATACCTATCCCTATCTCTATCTTTATCACTATCTCTTTCCCTACTACTATCTCTGTCTCTAGCTACACTTATGTATTAATATCTATATCTATAGATAGCTAATTAAGGGATTTATTATAGAAATTTTACCATATGCAATTGTGGGAGCTGATTAAACAGGCCACGTGAAGCTGTTGCTTGTGAGTCTGGTGCTGGAGCCCAAACTCTCAGGGCTGGCATTCAAGAACGGAAGACAAACATAGAGTAGCAGAAACAAAGATAAACTGGAACATGCAAGGTTGAGCTGGAACCCAGAAAGATGAACTGGAACCATGTTGGTCTCTCATCGTGACCTTTAAGCCGCCAACTTTGCTGATGGGAGTTTCCCACATTAGTCAGCACCCTTCATCTCAGAGCTAAACACCCAACTGTCCTAGGAGTTGGAAAAACTGTAGGAGGCAGGAGGCAGGGGAGCTGTGAGCTAGCTGCTGCCCCACACCAAAAGCATGAGGCAGCAGATAAAAGCGAATCTGTGTGAGCTGCCATAGCACCTTGTGCCCTGCACTGACAATTCAGGAGTTAGAAAAAGAAGGCTCTGCCTCATTTCTAGCTCCCTAATCTGATATAATCTCTTGTGGCCCACCCTAACCCAGAACTATGCAGGGAAGGAAATTCTGGAGAGATGTAGTTCCAGCTTAGCTAAGTTGACACTGAACAAATCTACAATGCTTGTCAACACAGATCATGTTTTCTCAGTGAAGAACTCCTTATTCTTTCAGGAGCACTTGATGTCCCATCTTCAGAAAAAAACCCTCACTCTGTGGGGTTCATGTTCCCAGTGGATGGATAGAAACTACCTCAAGCCCTTCCAGGATGAGAATCTTGATAGCTGGGATCTCAACTGGAGCCCTAAGAAGCATTTTCCACTTAATGAGCTACCTTAAAAGACTAAAGAAATATAGCTAACAGGACGGAATTTCTCAATTCCATGACATCAAATAGGTCTATAACTCATAAAGCTAGCCCTTTATGTTCTCATGGATTATGGTACAATCTCACACATATTTTAACCACCACCTGACCTCCTGTGAAATTTGCTCTTAACGAATGGAGAATGAAGCGAGTGAACAGGGAGAGGGTGCTTGATATTTGTAACTGGCCCTCTTTAATAGATGTGACCATAGCTCTCTAAACAGGAGTAAGAGTGTCTTGTTGAAGAGCAAACAGACACAGAGTGGTGAGACTACCCATATCCTCCTTGAGACAAATGAATTCCCTTTCTTCAGGCATTGATTTAGGATATCGTTACACCATAAAAATGAATGTGCTCAGCATTACCCATTTAATTTTCTTTCTTGTTTTGTTTGTGATCATTGTTAATGAATGGAAGTAGAAAGCACAACAAAAGAAAAAAATTACTGACTTTGAATGGTTATATAAAACTAGTTTAGAGTTTGAAGAGATTCCAAGAATGAAAAGAATTATAGGTTAGCCTTGCAAATTGTCAGCTGCCCTGGGCCAAACATGATTTATGTGTGCAGTAAAGGTTTCAGTTTGTTTCTTGTTCTTCCCTAGGATTCCATCTCTCTTCTAGTAAATATAACATTCTCCCTCCATACACATAAACCCACCCCATCACCAGTAACTTTGAAAAAGAAAAGCAGAGTTTTGCAATGTTTGGATGCTGGTAAATTTTGTATGCTTATTTTCAACAAATGGCCTGGATGGGTTTTCCCAATAAACTACAAACCAAACATATTTCAGTTTCTTCAAGGCAGAAAAATCTCTTCTTAAACACAAGTGAACAAGATCATGATTTATTTATCATGAATGAAAAATATATTCTTCATCAAAATCTATAACTTGTATCTTTCTCTGGAGTAAGTAGTTATGATAACTGAATACTTGCATTCTTTTTTTCTTTTACTTATTTGCTACATAACTCTCCTTGTTAGGAACCTCTTTGGAACTGGAATGTCCTACATTCTTAATGACTTAGAGAGCCAGATTTATCCCTCTAGTTTCATCCCTGTTGAAATCCCATTAGAAAAGATGGCCTATTGTTACATTTCCACTGCAAATTGTACACCTGATATTTCAGGACATTTAATAATTAAATGAGCAGCATGAACTCCTGAGTAACTGCAAAATGATTTGACAGCAACTGACTAAAGCCTATACTTTAGCTCCAACAACTTCCAATCTAAGAGACAAAGGTGCCAACACCCATTAAATGGAGGAAGACACACTGAAATTATTATGGATTAGAGAAAACCAAGCACAGGTTCTAAAGCTCTCTTATAATTGGGAACTGGGAATAATTTACACAGTGGTTGGGGATGCTTATCCTGTCTTTGTGACATGTGTCATGTATTAATATCCAACCCAATACCTTTTTTGATCTGGTTTTGGGTGTGGGGGGAAGTGTCTGTTTTATTTTGTTTTGCTTTGCAAATCCAATGTCTGCTGAGAGATAGATGGTTCTTAATGTTAGAAAATACACAGTCTAAATACTGGGCTAATCAAAAGTCAAGGATGGTTAGAATTAGCAACCAGGCCACTAGCCTTCCTAAGCTGATGCTAAATCCATGCTGACTTTCCTGTAATAGTCCCTCCAGGCCTGTTTATTTTCACCCTCCATTGGAAAACACACTTCTGACTTCATTTTCTTTAGGTCTCAAATAAAGAAGCCTTGGTTGGTTTGTGGGATTTTACTTAAAAGAGCAAAACTCAAACTTGTCTGCATTTGAGTAATTAGTAGCAGTAGTTATCACAGTTGTAACCCTATCAGCTCTAAATGTGATATACATGAGAAGGTCACTCCGTTGAAATTCAAAACAATGAATAGATCATCTTTCATACCTACAGAGAAGTGAGCAGTTTTTTGGTACTCTATAAAGTGTATTTATAGGAGTCATAGTTTAGTGAAGTGACAAGGAGTTTTTGATCAAATCTCCTCCCAAGAATCATCATTATCTTAATTGTATAGAATTCAGAAATTTTGCTTCTCAATTTCAAGAGTTTACGAGAATCAGGAATAAAATTAGTCTAATAATCACGTTGCTCTGGAATAACATTCTTAACATCTGTCCATATAAATGCCACTTACCATTAAGATCGCCAGTGACTAGTTTTGAATTTTCTTTTGCCTACAAATCAATATTTGTTACAACAGCAATTCAAAGAAATTTTCAGCTGATGGAGTGAGGATTATTTAAAGAAATTCAGATAATTAATATGGGGACCACAGTCCTCTTCCTTCTTGATACCCAAAGGAAGAAAAATTTACTAAAAAGAGTCTGGGCACAAAATTGAGTACTGGCCCTAAAGATTTTCAAGTTCAGCTGTGCCACTAACTACTCACAACCTTAGATAATCCAAATTATGTCTGTGGGTGTGCATTTTGTTTTGTTTTGTTTTGTTTTTATTTTTTTTGGCAGGGGAAGAGTCGCCCTAAGCTAACATCTGTTGCCAATCTTCCTCCTTTTTCCTTCTTTTTGCCCCCCAAAGCCCCAGTACATTTGTGTGTAGTTATAAATTGTGGGTGTGTGTTTCATCAGGAAAAAGAGATTGTCTTTGCTTGGGCTGCTTCTCTGTGTTTTGATGGCCTAATGAGGGAGGAGAAAGCACTTTGCCAGCCGCAGAGATCATATGAAGCTAAAGATGTTAAAATGCGAGGCTGCCTGTGGATGACAAGGCCATTGGGAGTCTGAAACACCTCATAACAAAGAAATCTTTGGCCATGGTTTTCTCTAAATCAATGGTTCTCAATCCTAGCTACATATTGGGGAACTCTAAAAAATATTAATGCCTGGGCCCCACCACCACTGATTCTGCTGTCACTGGTCTTGGGCATGGCCTGGGCATCAGAATTTTTAAAAACTCCCAGATGACTCTAATGTGGAGCCAAGGTTGAGAAACAATCGCAGAGTGAGGATTTTTCGATGCCTGACTCCTGCCTACACCTTGTGCTGCTTGTCTGGCTTAAATGCAGACCTGTAGAGATATCCTCTGGAGACTTCGCTGGACCCAGCCGGAGGAGGTGAATCATTGGGACAGGATCAGAAAATTTGCACATGAGTCCTGGATGTGTGACCTTTAAACTGTGTGACTTTGGGCAATTCACAACTTTGGCAATGATAATACCAATATGAGAGCTAGCATTTATTGTGCACTGAATATGGACTGGTAATTAGACATGGTAAACTTGTCTAGTCCCCAATAACAACCCAAGGTAGACATTATTATCCCATTTTACAGCAGAGGAAACTGAGGCTTACCCATATTCAGTGACTTACCCATGTTTTTCTTTATTTGCAAAGTGAGTATAACAATAACCTGTCATACATAATGATCAAATGAAATAACATACACAAAAGTTCTTTGTAAATTAAATCACTGTACATAAATTTAGTAAACATACAGCAATGTGGAAAAAGCATGAGATTTAGCTTCAGACAGACTTGAGTTTCTATCCCAGTTCTGTCCACTTAATAGTATTGCAACCTTAAGGAATTTACTTAGCATCCTTTTGACTGTGTTTTTAAAAGCATATAATGGAGATAATAATATTTTTGTAGGATTCTTGTGGATTTTAGATAATGTACTTAAAGATCAAAGCATAGGGCTTGGAACTACAGCTCAATAAAAGCAGTAATTGTCATTTCCAACTGTTTGAATCTCTGTAAGATCAGGTAGTTCCTGCTCCCAAACTTAAGATTAATAGCTATTAAATCTGGAACTTGTTTTTTGCCTTTGTTGTTAGTATTATTGGAGTTCTATTTTTTCTATGTTTCATTCTGGATTTTGAAACATTAGGGTTGGGTTTTGGCTTTGCATATACTCCATCTAAAGACTTGTTGGTCTATCTCTATACAGTCATGCATCACTTAATGACGGGGATATGTTCTGAGAAATGCGTCCTTAGGCCATTTTGTGGTTGTGCGAACATCATAGAGTGTACTTACACAAATCTAGATGGTACATCCTACTACACACCTAGGCTTTACGGTACTAATCCTATGGGACCACCGTTGTATATACAGTCTGTCACCCACTATGCAGGCATGACTGTAGTTAAACAGAGCCTACTGTTTGGTCGATACCTTATCAATAAGAGAGGACTGATAGTGAATCTCTACCTCCGTTGTAGCAGGGCCTGGAAAGTCAATTCACCTTGGCCACCATATTCCTCAATGTCCTGCTCAGAGTATCCACTAGGAGCTTCAGGATTTACATGGAAATTTGCAAACCCCAAGTCTCAACCCAGGTCTCACTCTGCTTAGGATTCAAACTGTCTAACAGTCATTACAGAGAAATCTGTGCCACCTTAAAAAAAATGAATGAGCTTTTAAACCATTTCAACCAACTGAGGCAAATTACTTCACTGAAAAATGAAAAAGGTTTAGAAGCCAAAGAGTCAACACTGTAGTGTAAACTATCCATTGGACAAGCAACAGTTCCCTTATGTAGGCAATGGTGTGGGTGGCTTACCTTAGCACTCCTGGGTGATTATTTAAATATTTTCTAACATGTATGCCAAAAGAGAAGAACAAGTAACATGATGTGTACTTACTCCTGCTTAAATAGCCACCATGAGATGCTGATACCAGCAAGTATGTCATGACATTTACACAACTCACATATTCCTTTGGTTCCATTTCATCACCAAATATCTGTTTAATACTTACTATAAATGAAACATGTGAGGGATACAGATGTCATGTATGACATAATCCTTATGCTCAAAGAGTGTGTAATTTATTTGGAAAGACAAGATTCTACATAGATTACAATTCAAAATCAGCATATAATTAAATGATTGCTTCTGTAGTCCAAATGAGGTAGAAGTGCTGTTTGAGTTTTTATGAATGTGAGATCAGTGTGAGACAGGGTGACTTGGGAAGTCTTTGTGGAGATGATAAAATGTGAGGCAGATCTTGAAAAAACAGAGGTATTTTGGTAACAGAGAGGGCAAAAGTATTCTAGAGGACAGGAATTTTATGTATCCTATAAAGATTGAATGACTATGGAGTGTTCCAAATTAGTATTTGCTCATCCTCTCTCTCTCTCTTTTTACCCCTTCTTTTATTTTCCTCTCTCCTTTCCTCTCTCATAGGACAAGACCAGTTGCTAAACCAAGTAGAACTCTGAGGAGAATCAAAACATGTTAACTACTGGCTTCTATAGGGAACTGACCTGCTCTGAAGAGATGCACTGGGCTTCTAGCAGGTTCCTGCCTCCACCATGAAGATATTTATAACCAAGGCAGAAGATAGATAGCTCCCATACTACGGTTCAAACTTCCCTGGTCATGGTGTTGTATGAAACTACTCATGATGCAGGGTCTCTTAATGCCATACTTTCACATCTCAATTATGCCCCTGTGTTTGATGTGATCTGCTAGTCACTGTGCTTCCCCAAATACTCAGACCACACTTCTAACTGTTCCTCCATCAACAGCATGGAGGCCTATATAGTGACTATCGGCCTCTGCCTGGTCTGTGTTCCATTCTGGCCTTGGACAGTCAGCATATCCACTGACTGCACGTTCATCTGTTCCTTCCAGCTTGGCCTGAGCACATTACCTGTGACTATGGCTTTGCCTCTGTGTCCAGAGTGCACACATTCTCCTTTCTTTCTACATTAATGGACTTCCCTGACTCAAAGTTGTGACTCCTTTCTTGGCCATCCACTTTCCACTCACAACTCTACCCATGGCTTTTACTGCCACCTCCACACTGGTTATTCTTAAGTTTGGTTCTTCATCCCAAACTTCCCTCCTGGTTCCAGATCTGTATTGCTGACTGCTGGCTTGATATCTCTATCTAGAAGTTCCACACACAATTCAACACCAACCTATCCAAATTTATATTCTTCCCTTCTCCCAAATTTGCCCTTCCTTTCATTCACTTTCTCAGCCCATGGTGCCACCATCTGCCTTGTTATCTGTGTTAAGATTTGTTGTGGCCCTAAGTGACAGAAACCCAAAAGAACAGTGGCTTAGACAAAATAAAGAAGCTTATTTTTCTTTCATGTAATTGAGAGTACTTCAAGGCTGATGTGGCAGCTCTGCAATCATAAGGGACCCAAGTCCTTTCAACCTTGCTGCTCTGCCCTCCTCAATATGTAGTTTCTACCTTGTGTCCTGAGATGGCTGCTCCACATCCAGCCATCTTGGCTGCATTCCAGTCCCCAAAAAGGAGGAAAGGGGAGGAGAAGGGCCTGCTCCTTCCCATTAAGGACTCATCCTGGGAGTTTCACATACCACTTTCCATTAACAGCCATTGGCCAGAACTGAGTCACCTTGGCTGCAAAGGTGGCTGGGAAATATGGGCTTCTTCCATTCTCATTAAAATTCAAGGTTTCTATTACTAGGAAAGAAGGGAATAATGTAATTTGGGGAGACAGCTAGCCAGCAATATGAGAGTCACTCTCATCCCCTGCCATTTCCTCACCCTCCACGATCAACATTTCTCACAACTCTATCTCCTAAATTGCTCTCAAGCTTACTCAGGCTTCATCTCTCACACAGACTATTATGAAAACCTTCAGAAGGAGTTTTCTGAGTTCAGGCTCATGGTCCCCTATATATTCCATCCATTCACCACAGGTCACTAAAGTTTTCTTTCAAACATGCAAATTTAATGATCATTTTTGTTTGATTCTCTACTGCCTTCAGGACAAAGTCTAAACTCTTAGGAGTTGGTATATAAGCCCACTTCTCCTTGAACTTACCCAATCCTCCAGTCATAGGGAACTTGCATTTGCTGGAAGAAACAACACTCTTCCATTCCCCTTACCTTTCCATGCTGTTCCCTTTGCTTAGAATGTCCTTCTTTCCTTGTCTTGACAAATGAACACCTACTTCCCCTCCCAGCCCCAGCATAGACTTCATCTGCTCTGGGAGGTCTCTGCTGACTCTCCCAGGCTGTAATGTGTGGCCCCATAGCACCTGCACCAACTTCCATACAAGCACATTGCTTTAGAATTGTAGGCTTACAATTCTAGAATGTGAGCTCCAAGGCTTATTCATCTTTCTTTTTTTTTTTTTTTTTTGGCTGAGGAAGATTCACCCTGAGCTAACATCCACACCAATCTTCCTCCATTTTTTAGTTTCTGGGCTGCCAGCACAACATGGCTGCTAACAGAGCGGTGCAGGTCCACACCCGGGAACTGAACTCAGGCCGCTGAAGTGGAATGCACCAAACTTAACCACTAGACCACCGGAGCTGGCCCAAAGGCTTATTTATCTTTGAACCCCTAACCTCCAAGAACAGTGCCTGGTCCAGAGCAGGAGTTCAATGGATGTTTATTGAACAAGTGAATGAAGAAAATAAAATACCTAAACTTGTTAGAATTGTGTTCAAAATTAGAGTAAACAGACTTTGAGTGAAGGCTTGAGGACTTTTCCTATATACAAAGTGACTAAACCTAATATATAAACTCAAAGACATTTATTCGGAGTATTTGATCCTTGTCAACTGCTTTCTTATTCTTAACGGTGCTATGAGTAGTTGATATCATTACATAAGTGACTTCCTAATATGAAGTATTATTATAATATGCTCAAAATTCAGTATAAGAAATGCAGCATAAAAAAGAATAAAAAATATAATTCTCACCTTGAAGTCTATTGATAAAAATCTTGGACAGGAGTCAGATAATCTCCCTTCTAGTTGTGGCTGAGCAACTAGCTTGGACAGGTCAATTAACTTTCTGGGTTTCAGGTGCCTGCAAATGAGAGATTTGAAAAAGATGATGTCTGAGTTCTCCTCCAGCTCAAACATGCTATAATTGTGTAAAGCCATGCTCTGAAAGAAAGTTGATGTGTTTTGCATTACAAAGCATTTTCTGCCTTGGGTATTTTATTTCGACTTGGGAAAAATAAACTCAGATCTCTTAAAAGAAAGATCTTGAATGCATGGAAGTAAGGTCCAGGTAAAGATGGTCTTAAAACAGGAGAGCAATAGAGCTGAGGTGGAAAATGAGGTTTGTGACCCAGCCCCTTTTCTCCCTCTGTCCTCACACTGTCCTATTTATTTTTTAGGGCAAGAGATGAAAGTAGGTTGGGCTGGAAGGGGGATGGGCAAAGGGGCATTCTGCAGCTGCAGTTTCCTTTCATGTCCCCCCTAAACCTGGTGACAGGGTGGAGGAAAAGCTAATTGAGGTGGGATGACTTCCGATGTGCCCGAGGGTCCTAAGTCCTTTCATCTCCCGTCTCCCTCTGAACATTTCAAACATGCGCAATGACAAAAACCAAGACTGCAATCCTGACAGGGCTCGGCTGAGCATTTTCTGCTGCAATATGTGCTTGCTAGACTCTGGGGCCTGGGGGGTTTTGCGAGGGGAGACTGAGGACTTGGCTGCCTCTCTCTCTTCCAGATGAAAAGGCGGCTGCCTTTGGAATTTCTGTGTTGATGGTTTGACAGATATGAAAGTGGAAATACCTGTGATTGAGAAAGCAAATGAGAGGCTGATTTCTCCTAAAAGAGGTGGGAATTGTACTCTCTGAGGAATGCAGTGTGACGTGGGAGTGTCTGAACTAGTCCCCAGAAGGTTCTAATGGGATTCTCTCCTTCAATAACTTTTTCAAGCCCTGAGGCTCTGTCATACAAGGCTACATTCTGCTGACTGAGCATGCTCCTGAGGTGGTTAACAAGTAGCTCTGTTCTTAGCTCCTAGCAGGCAGGAGTTTCAGTTGTTCCAGCTTCTCTCCAGGATGTTTGGATTCTTGATGGTATTTTGGGTTTTTGTTTTTGTTTTTTTGATAGTTTGTGTGGTAAATGGATGGAGTGATCTTTGAAAAAGACCTCCCACGCTTCCAGTTTCCACATTACTTTGGGGAACTTGGCAAAAGAGGAGCCATTAGCTCTATCAAATATGTAGCTGTGGTCCTTTGTAATGGTCTTCACTGCAAATAATTACCCTTGACCTCTTCACCCCAGACTAGATGGGCGCCATATTGTTTGCAAGGTACTCCCTTGTCAAGCCCTAATTTCCCTGCACTTGGAAACCAGCCATCTGTACAAATGCTGCAGTAAGTAGCAGGGCCTGTGGATATATTCTTGCCCTCCCCAGCACTCTCTGTGGGGCTCTCAAGAGGATGGGTTATCTTCCAAACATCTTTTACATTCACTTGGCCATTTTCCCTCTAACTTTTAACTAAATTCACATGGCACAAAATGGAAAAGGTACAAGAGTATTTGGTGAAAAGTCTTCCTCTTACTCCTGTCCCCCAGCCTGTCTTCCCCTCCAGGGGTAACCAATGTTACTGGCTTTTCTGAATCCTTCCAAAGATTTGATACTTATACAAGCAATGTTGTATACAGGCTATTTTTATTCCTTTATAAACTCAAATGATAGCATACTATCCACAGCTGGCCCCTTGCTTGACTGACTTATGTGTCTTGGAACTTTTCCATCATCAGTCTGTATATACATACCTCATTCTTTTTTCATGGCTGCACAGCATTACATGGCATGCATGTGCCATAATATATTTAACCAACTAGGAGGCCATTTTTAACTTTGAGAAATAAATGTACAGAAAACACTGCTGCAGGGAAGAGCATCATTGCAGTTTCCTCCTTTCCTGTTGGGGTAAGTTATGTGGTGTCTGTGCCTCCTCCCAGGTACACTAAGTTTGGTGCTGAACTTTCCCATGGCCTGAAGTCTGCATAGCACCTCACCTCTCTGCGACCAGACTCCTGATAGCTGGGAATAATTTTCTTTGCTCCAGTGAGAAAGTTGGATTTCTAACCTCTCAACCTATACTATTTTATTAGCAATACTACTTTTATATAGTTTCTATTATTATGCTCTGGGCATGAGAAAAATTTGTTTCACCATTTCTAGGCCACTTAAGACTGTGACGTCACTGGGATGTCACAGGAAATGATGCGGGATCGGTGAGCCGAGGAGTCGAAAGAAAGATTTCTTAGACTCTCAAGATCTGGCAGTAGTGCTCTTTTATTTAGAGAATAGTGTGGAATAGCATGGGGACAGGACCCATGGGCAGTCGGAGCTTCTGCTGCTGCCGCTGCTGCTGCTGCTGCCCCCGCTGGCATGGGGACAGAGCCCATGGGCAGGCAGAGCTGGTGCGTGGGGACAGGACCCACGGGCAGTCAGAGCTCCTGCTGCTGCCCCGAACTGAGGGTTGGGGCCAATATTTAAGGCATAGGTGTGTGAGTTATCTCTTTATTAGTGCCCGTTTGGTCTGGCCATTTGGTGGTCCCACAAATCAAACCGGATTGAGTAAATGGCAGAAGTCACTGCTCAAATATTATCCTCGGCTAAAGACAAAGGAGGATTTTGGGGTGGGGGGTCAGTTACATGAGGTTGCCAAACAGTCTTCAAAGATAAGGCCATCCCCCCTTCCTCCTGGCTCAGAGAGGGAGGCATCTTTACAGATAGAGGTTTCCCTTAGAAATGTTAATGTTTTCCCAACAAGGGGCAAACAAATTCCAGAGAGGGAGGCATGAAGATTTCCTTTACAAATGCAATTGTCTCTGATCAAAGGACAAACAAACTCCACTCTTTGGAGCCTGCTTCTTATCTGTAGTTTGAAAAGTAACCAGCCTAAAAATCCTCATCATAAACTGTTTTAAAATTAAGCAGCCTAAAAATCCCCATCACAAGTAACTGCCATATTACCCTATTCCCTAGTGTCATATGCATGTTGTCAGGCAACTCCACTGTACCTAGACACACATCACAGGTCACAGAGAAATCACTAGTGAACCCAGGTTTGTTTTAGGAGTTTGATAACAACATTCTTTGTGTTTAACAGTAGCTATCCGTTCCTTTACATAGCTCAACAATATATAGGGGGCCCAGACGGAGCTTCCCAGGGAAGAATCATCTGTTTTATCTTTTCGCCTTCAGTGCCTACCACAGTGCCTGGCATCTAGTAAGTATTTACTATAGGCTAAAAGATTTGGATATTTGGAAAATAATATTAGAAAAGGTAAATCATGTTGAGTTTTACATAAAATCCATGTCTCTGACAAGGTTTGATCAGAGAAGCAAAACCATAAGCAATTACATAAAATAAGGAATTTGACTTTACACAATCAAGGAAGCTGATTAGTTTTTGTATGGCTATTGCTTCTTCACCAGGTGCTAGGTTGAAGTCATGGGACAGGCAGTCAGAAAGGAAAGATGGATATGAGGATAAGCTAGAACTTATGAGTCTCTAACTGCCCTCAAGCCTCCAGTTCAGTAATGCAGTGATATGATAGAGAACCTGGTGTCCTTCATCACAAAGCTGCACATGGACTTGATGCAGGAGTCAAAGAATCTGAATATGTAGTTGGAGCTAGAGGAACCGCACACCTGACTGTTGCCCCAAAAGCTGCATACACTGACCCAGGAGTTAGAGAACCTATAGAGGGTCAGGAAGGAGCTGGAGGAACTGTGGGCCCAGCTGCTGCCCCCATACCAACAGGGTAGGTAGGTTAGCAGATCAGCGACAACATGTGGGAAGTGCAACAGCATCTGTAACCCTGCGCTGTCCTTCCAAGTAGAAAAAAGAATATGGCTGCTGCTTCACTTCCACTGTCCAAATCTTACCCAAAACGTCTACTGTGGCTCACGTGAATCAAAAACTATGCAGAGAAGGGAACTCTGAGAAATGTAGTTCCAGGTTAGCTAAGTTGACAGTACAAATCTACCACAGTCCCAACAATAGTGTTTGCTTTCCTCTGATATTACCCCAAATCAGGTTCTCTAAAAGGAAACATTCACAGACTATAAAGTAGCTTCCCAATTTAATCTTCAGCTTCTACGGAGAGGCAAAGAAGAATGTTATATCTTTCCATTGTTCCCCAAAGATAACATTTTCGTTCCCATGAGAAACTCATGATTTTATTGGGAATACAAGAAACACTTTCCCTAAAATAATTTTTTTGTTTTCTTTCTGCTTTTTCTCCCCAAATCCCCCCAGTACGTAGTTGTATATTTTTAGTTGTCAGTCTTTCTAGTTGTGGCATGTGGGACGCCGCCTCAGCGTGGCCTGGTGAGTGGTGCCATGTCCGCGCCCGGGATCCGAACCAGCGAAACCCTGGGCCGCCTGAGCGGAGTGTGTGAACTTAATCCCTCGGCCACAGGGCCAGCCCCAATAATCTTCTTTATAAAGACAAAAGTATTCATCTCCAGATTATATCATAGAGTGCAGTTTAGGCAGGAAAAAAAGACAATCGTGTTTTACTGGTAACTGTTTCTTAGTTAAATATTTTTCTCAGCCGTCTCAAGGTTAAAAAATGGTGTGCATATGAGCTCTTTTTTTTCCTTCTTCTTGAATTTATTTTCATTTTACTCTTAAATTTTCTAAAAGCAGTAAAATCTCCTGATAGTAGATCTCAGAGATTCTATTAGTGCTTTAAAAAGGAGATATTTTCAGCCCATTCCAAAGTTGCTCAGTTCTCTCCAAACACCATGGTAGACTGCACAGTTGGTCCCAATTTTTCACTCCTTCTTGTATCCCACCTTTGTTGTGTGACTTTGCAGTTCCTCTGATTAGAGGGACAAAGTATATTTCCTCACCGCTTGACTTTGGGCTTGGCCATGTGATTGGCCCTGGCCAATGATATGTTGGCAGAAACAACAGTGGCCGGTTCTAAGCCTGGGCCTTAAGTGACCTTGTGTCTTTTGCTTGCCTTCTTGTACCTCTGCCATCCCATGAGAAGAACTTGTCCTCGGGAATGCAACTCTTCAGGCTGGTCCCCAAAGTAAAAATCATGGAGTGGAGCTGCTCTAGGTGACCTGAAGATCTGTGAGAATGAATGATTGCTGTTTGAAGCCAGTGAATTTTGGGGTGGTTTGTTACATAGCACTTTTGTGGAAATATCTGCTCCAGTTATCTTTTGCTACGTAATCCCCCCACCAATACCAAAATACAAAACAAAACAAAATTTAGTGGCTTGCACCAGCAACAACCATTTATGTGCCTACAGATCAGCAATTTGTGCAGAGCTCTGCAGTGAAGGCTGGTCTTTCCCCAACATGGGACAGCTCAAATGGGGCTGGAAGACCTGCTTCTAAGAGGCTCACTCACGTGACTGGCAAGTCGGTGCTGGCTGCCAGCAGCAACTCACTGTGGCCTCTCCACAGGCACCTCTCCTTGGGTTGCTGGTTTCCTGACACATGGTGGCTGAGTTCTAAGAATGAGCATCTCAAGAGACAGAAAGTGAAAGCTGCCAGTTTCCTAAGGCCTGGGCCCAGCATTTGGCCCAGCCTCACTTCTGCCATATTCTAGCAGTCAAGCATTCACAGAGCCCATATTCAAAGGCAGAGGATATAGACTTTGCTTCTTGAGGAGTGTCAAAGAATTTTGGGACCATTTTCTAAAACTGCCGCAATACATAACTGATATAGACACCTTCAGGCACAAACCCTTCTACCAGCAATGGAAAATGTATCTTGGGGGTAAGAAATGAAAAGGAAGGAGTAAGGGAAACACAGAAGAGGGACGTGAGACCTATCACTCACCTTGTATCCCTCTTTTTAGAAGTTTCTCAGTTTCTAATCTAGCAACAGAACAAAAGAAGCTACCAATATTTGTGTGGCTCACTTGGCAATTAGAAACATTAAAAGAACTTTGAACTTGAGGAGTTGGAGAAGGAATTTGACAAAACAAAATTTAGGCCACTGTGATGTTATGAATAGAAAAAGAACTTTAATCAGGTGATCTGGCTCTGTCTCTATTCTGTTCTACTTTAGTGTGACCTCTGGAACATTACTTAACCTCTCTGGGTCTCAGGTCTTTCATCTGTAAAGTGAAGTGAACAGGGTGGTATTTGAGCTTTCTTCCTGTTCTGACACTCTCTGAATCATTGTCATTTTCTTTATGACTCTGACATCTAGATGATGGCCTGGACTTGCTATATTTAACTCCTCAGAATCTATTTTTGCAACATGCCCTCAATAATGAATGGGATTCCTTAGCAAAACCAAACCTTACAAGGTCTGAGCAATAACGAGCTTCAGAATAATGATGACTGGGCTGAGTGGGACAGCCTCACTAGAGGCTGAGCACTCACTTCTCTCTGTAATTGGAATAAAATGAAAACATCTTTTCTCCCTCCACTTTAGCACAGAAGAGGCTGACTAATATTTTCAAAGGAAGTTTACTAAAAACTAGAGAAACAAAGTAGAAACATCCCCAAAATAAAAATAGTATAAAAAATATTCATTTTTAAATACAGGAAATAAAAGCAATAAAGAGTTTTTCTGAGCTGGTATCTATGCTAAATAGTAACCTCCTGTCCCTGTGGTGCTGTTGATTAAACCTAAGAAGACCCAGGTTCAAATCCCCCCTCTGCCATTTAAGTCTTTTACCTGAGCTAAGTTACCCAAGCATATTGAGCCTTAGTTTATTCATCTCTAAGATAAAGATAATCATGCCTGCCGTGGCCTGAATATTTGTGTCCCCCCAAAATTCGTATGTTGAAATCCTAACCTCCAAGGTAATGTTATTTGGAGGTGTGGCCGCTGGGAGGTGCTTGGATCATGAGGGCAGAGCCCTCATGAACGGAATTAGTGCTCTTATAAAAGAGATCCCGCAGAGCTCCTAGCCCCTTCCATCACGTGAGGACACCACCAGAAGTCGGCAGTCTGCAAGCTGGGAGAAGGCCTTCGCCAGAACCTGACCATGCTGGCACTCTCGTCTCAGACTTTTGGCCTCCAGAAGTGTGAGAAAAAAATCTATTGTTTATAAGCCACCAAGTCTGTGGTATTTTGTTACAGGAGCTTGAACTGACTAAGACAATACCTATTGCTCACAGTTGTTGTTAGGACTAAATTAGATAATATAGGCAAAGCAGCAGGCTCAGAGAAGGTTGACTTGGCTTGGGGTCCATGAAAAGCAGACCCAAAGACAAGGATTCTGGTGCATGTGGTTTACTGGGGAGGTGCAGGGAATACAGAGAGGGAAGTGGAGGAGTGAGGGAAGAAAAGGCAGCCAATGAAGGGCATGATTATTAAGACAGCTACCAGAGTGGGTTAGTAAATCCCACTGGGGAAACGCTAGGAACTAGTATAAACACATGCTTCAGATAACCTCCCTCAGGAATCGAGGAGGCTGGGGTATTTATACACCCACTTCTGTCAGTCGTTGTCAGGGCTGCTCCTGGGGGTGAGAATTCCCCAGCAGTTATGGCTTGCTGTGAGAGGTTGGAGTGGTCCTCTGGAGAAAACCCTCAGGCAGAGATGGAAATACTAGCAGGTGGAAGTTGTCCAGAGCACACTGTGTCAGGTCTAAGGAGCATGGGCAGTGTGTGGATAGCACTGTGCAAAAGTACTCACCAAATGTTCATTCCTCTTTTTTCTCCCAGTCCCTAATACAAATTGGTGGCACCAAGCTCAATTTCCTTCCCTCCAGATTCTAAATTTTATTTTCTAATCAGAGAGACATTGCTGTTTCACAACTTAAAAGACAACAATGACTAACATGAACTCATTGAACATGAGTATAGAAACTGCTGCCATAGACTCCTTTCCCCCCTTCCCCACTCCCCCAGTCCCAGGGCCATAAGCCAGAGACAGCTGAACTTCCATCTGAAGACTGACACCTATAACACTCCACAGAGCACTGTTAAGGGAGAGGCCTGAGGATGTTAACTTGGCCCAAGAGTTCCATTTTCAAGGCCAAGGACTAGGAAGTCCACCATGCCCCTCATACTGTCCACCTCAGCACCCAAATGCAAATCTCTCTGGCCCTCCATTCTCACTTGTACTCCCTGAGACATACTGTTCTGCTCTTCCTCTCCTGCTCTAGCTGCAACCCTTCCCTCCAAATTGTTTATCTGTACCCTTTGGAGGTGCCCAGGAGCCTCTAACTTGTCACCAGGTATTTTCTTCATCTCCTTGCCTTACTAGAAACTTCATTCTTCTTGTCCAATAATTGGAAACATTGCAGAAGACCATTTCTGAATTTCTTCCTCAGAATCCTCTAAGCCTGAACTGCATCATTGAACTTATAGTGAAATCACACAGCTTGGCACCACTATAAATTCCTGGTCATCAATATTAAAATATCAAATAGACCCTTAGCTCAACCCTCCCAGCTTGCTAGGTTTTCCTGATCCATGCAACTATTTCCAACATTGTCCATTCTGTTCATACTCTTGACTCTCTCGTGGGCCGTCATTCGCAACAAATGATTCTATTTCCTACTTCACACATTAGTCAAGACTTCCTTATATATTCTATCATCAAATCAGTCCTCATCCTTTCATTTTTCCCTGCTGTTTTGTTGGGGGAGCCTAATGCCTTTGTTCTCCTTTTGTCTGCATCCATCCCTTCCTACCTTCTCAAGAATCTTGTTGCCTTAACTCTGCCCTCTATCTTTAATTTTGAAGCTCTCCATTCCTAATCAGCATTAAATATGCCCAAGCCTAATTCATCCAAACAAGACTAAATAAATACAAATACAAAATCCTCACTCAATTCCATTGTATAGTAAAGAATTTGCCCTTCCCAAAGAGAAGTCTGGCCTTCATCCCTGGCTCCTGGGAGGTAACCTCCGCACTCTTGGAATTTCCTGAGTGATAGGAGTGTCTCTGCTACTCAAGCTGGGCCCCTAGGACTATGTGATATCAGCCCAATCTCCAGGCATGGGGGAGCTGGAGACAGAGTTCAACTGCGTGGACAACCAATCAATCAATCATATCTACGTAATGAAGCCCTAATAAAACCTTTGGGCACCACAGCTTGGGTGAGCTTCTAAAGTTGGCAATACTCTGCATATTTTCATGCATCAACACTGGGAGGGTAATGAATGCATGCTGAGGACAATGGAAGCTTCACATTTTGAACTCTCTCAAACTCTGCTCTATGTGTCTCTTACTTTAGTTGGTTCTAATTTGTATCCTTTCTCTGTAATAAACCATAACCACAAGTATAATTGGTTTCAGTGAGTTCTATGAGTCTTTCTAGTGAATTATTGAAATTGAAGGCGGTCTGGGGAAACCTCTAAACTTACAGTCGGTGTCAGAAGTAAGGGTGATCTTGTATGGACTCTTCCCTCTAACTTTGTAGTTGAACTCTAATTCCTTGTAGTTGGGGTCAGAAGTCTTGGACAGACTTGGCAGTCTGAATGACTGTGTCCTCAACATTGCAGTTTGCCTAACTCTGGGTACCCACATTCCTCTTCCAGCTACTATTGATGTTGCTTTCCCCTTTTATAGCTAAAGTTTTTGAAAAAATTATCTACAAAACCCATCTCCATTTCCTTTTCTATTCATTCCTAAACCCACTGCAATTGTTTTCTGCCCATACCATTCCAATGATGCTCCCATGTAGCTCACCAATGCCTACTTTGTCACTAAATCCAATGAACAGTGATTTTCTCCCCTAATCTGTCAGAAACATTCACCACTCCATCCTTGAATCACTCTAATTTCTTGGCTTCTGTGACACCACATCTCCTGATTTCCTTCCTACCTCTGGCCACTACTTCTCAGCTTTTTTTTTTTTTCTACCTCTTCCTCAACCTGCCCCATATATACTGGTGTTTTCCCTGGATGATTTTATGCACTGATGATTCCCAATCCTATATCTTAGCTTTAAACTTTCTCTTTAGCTTCACTCAAATATCAACATGTCTACTTGAATTTAAGCTACACTGTATTCATTGCTCTATTCCCAGGACATAGCATAGTGCCTGACATATAGTAGACACTCGGTAAATATTTGTTGAGTGAATAAATAAATGAATTAGTCTATTATGTCTCACAGGCACCTCAAGCTCAATATGTCCATAAGTGAACTCATCAACAGATCCTTAAACCTACTCCTCTCCTGGAGTTCCCTGTCTCAAATTAGTGGTGCCACCATCCTCTCAGTTGCCTAAACTAGAAAGCTTGGAAGTCATCCTTGACTATTCTTTTTCCCTCACCCCCACATCCCGCCCATCAACAAGCCCTATCAATTCTTACTTCCTAAAAAATATTTCAACCATCCACTTCTCTCCACATCATGGGCAACACATTAGTCCGGTCACTATCATCCATCACTAGGACTACTCCAGCAGCCTCCATATTGTTCTCCCTGTCTTAGAGAGGTGTCTTGCCCATCCTACCCACTCTTCATACTGCAGCCACAGTGATGCTTCCAAATACAATGCTGATTATGTCATTCCAAAGCCTTTACAAACTTTCTTCTATCCTTGAACTAAAGCCCAAATCCATTAATGTGGCTTACAAGAGACCACCCAGCTACCACCTTGGCCTCACTTTTAACCCTTCCTCTTACCTCTCGCCTCAATTTATGTTACAGTCCTACTGAAGTTATTCAAATCCATCACACTCTATCCACCTCTCACCCCAGCTCTTTGCATATACTGTTCTCTCTCTGGAACACTCTACATCCTTTAGGAATGAACAATTTTATCTTCCTGACCCCATTGACAGACTTAATTACTTCCATATCCATCTTTCCCTCTTCCTGTCCAGTTTTAGGTGATGAGAGTCTCTCTATCCATTCAAAGTCAGCATCTCCACATATACTCTTGATTTTACATTCTTCTGTTTACTCTAATATCTTGTCTAATAAATTATTTCTTCTGTCCTATACTTTCAATTTCTTCTTCTTTGGTGGCTCTTTCTCTCCTGCCTGTAAAGAGGTTTGGATTCCTCCTAACCTAAAAATTTCCATTGACCCTAGAGTCTATCTCTGACAATTATATTAGTTCTTTCCGTCCCTTTGAACCAAGGTTCTTGAAATATCCCTATACTCTTACTGTCTACATTACCTCACCTTCAACTCACTCTTCAGTCTACTGCTTCTTCACTACTCTTCTGAAATGACTTATGCAAAAGCCATCAGTAACACCCATGCTACCAAAACTGATAGACGTCCTCTATTGTGTTTCCCTGGACCTCTCTTCTATAGTTAACCTGTTGAGCACTAATTCTTTGCAACTCTTATTATCTCGACTTTTATGCAGTTATTTTCTCTCCATTAGCCCCCACATTCAATCAAGTATCAACTCCAGCAGAATTTTGAGTCTTTCCTTTCCCCTCCATCCCTCCATAGGGCCACTGCCCTGATTTAAACTTTTACCGTTTCTCAGCTGGATATTACAAAAGCCTCTAGGTCTCCTTGCTTCTCATCTTGCCTTATTAAAAATTTATCCATTCTTCCACCACAGTCAGAAACGTTATCTATCATGACATCTGACTGCATCACTCTATTTCTCTAAAACCGCAAATATTTCTCCATTGCTCATAGAATAAAGTTTAAGCTTCTCAGTATGGCAAATAAAGTTCTCCATGACCTAGCCTCTGACTATCCTACAAGCTCACACCATCTCCTACTTCATACTTTATCCTTTAATAAAATTTAATGGCTTGTAGACACACACACAGCACATACAATCCATGCTTTTCACTTCATACCTTCGATAATGCTGTTTTCTTGGTCTACCATATTCTTCTCACCTTTCTTTGCTTAAATGCCTCTCCTCTGAGGTCCCCCCCCCCCCAATAATACCCTGGAAACATATCAGATATTGTCATGTAACATTATACTGAAATTATCTATTTAACATCTGTCTCTCCACTAGACTAGAAGCTCTTTAAGGACAGGGGCACTATCTTCACCAGCTAACATAGTACCTGAAGTGAACTGAGATCCCAGATTCTTGAGGAGTTGATTATTGGATAGCCAGTTCTCTGACAGCAGTTCAGTTATTTTCAATCAGCGACTCTTGTAGTTGGAAGGGACCTTTTGGGTCATTCAGTCCAGCCTCCCCTCACAGTAGACCCCTCTACAATAGGGGCCAAGATAATTCAGTTAAATGTGATAGAGCATGTCCATTGGACAGCTCTTATTTCCATACATATGGTCCCTTCTGGTGAGAGTGGAAATTGATATCACTTTCTCAGAAAGCAATTTAGTAACACATATAAATGTTTATATGCATTTATATTTTTATTATATGTTTGTTTATATTTTTATTCCTTAAATGTTTATATCTTTATTCCTAGCAACATCTCTTTCAGAAATCTCTTCTTGGAAAATTTAGTACATAATAATGTTCATCATAGAAATACTCATAATAGAAAAAAATTATAAATCAGGAAAAGTAGGGGAATTGATAGGTAAATTAAGGTGCATTCATAAAATAGAATTTAAATTATGTTATTTTAAGTGAAAAGTCAAGATATAAAATTGCTTACTCAATATAATCTTAACTATACAAAAAAATGTTTAGAAAAAAACACTGAAAAGAAATCATTGTTGATTACAGTTGATATTCTCCTCATCTTATTTTCCAAATTTTCTACAGTAAGCATGGAATATTTTTATAATAAAAAGTGAAGGTTTTGTTTTGCTTTTTGTTTTAGGTTTTGTGGTTATTATTGGTTTAAGGAATTCTTCTCTTAAGAAACAACTCTCTGATCTCTGAATTCTCTGACTTCCACTGAGTTGCCCTCCGCTTGCTACTGTGTTTCCACAATTTATCTCCTAAGCACAACCCAACACACCCAACATGGTTCATCTCTTAAACCCAGGGCAGTCCTTATGTGTGTTTTCTTCCCGATTCCTTTTTCCCTCATATCTTTGTTACTCTTGCCTCACAGCAATTCAGAGTTCACAGTCCCATCCCTTCTTCCACAAACATGCCTGTGGTTTTACACTATCTCCACCTCCTCAACCGAGTTGAGTAAGTTACAGTTCCTGATTTGAAGGGTCTCATACCCCTGGTAAGAGAGCCAAACATGATAAATAAAACAATGAAGGTGTGTCCAAGACAGGAAAAAGGAAGAGGTTGATGCTTTCTGAAGGTCTCAGAAAGGCTTCTCTGTATAAATGGATGCAGGCTGCCTCTGGGATAAGGTTTTCTCCCTTAGAAATCACACCTTTACAGCTAATACAGGGCTATTAAGGATTTAAGAGAATACTCTCTAGCCCAACATCTTATTTTACAGATAGGAACACTGATGTACTCTGAATTCAAGTGATATGGTCAAGGTTTCATAATGAATTAGTAACAGATCCGGGACTAGAACTCAGGCCTTATGGCTACCATGATCACACGCTTTCTTAAGCTTTTCAGAATAAGAACCTTAATCCAAAGCAAAACAAAACAAAAACAGCAACAAAAACAAAGTAGGATCTACAGGAACTAATAAAAACAGAAACACACTAGTTTCTGTTTTGGGAAAAGATTTAGGGACTCTGAGAACTACTTTGACCCTAAGGTTATTCCCAGAGGACACATTGGATAAACAAACAAGAGTCAATTACTATTTTGACTCCAATTATCTGGGAAAAGAATTCGAAACCATTGCCTCTTTTCATCTCCTGAATACTGTTGACTAAAGGAGTTGCTGATTAGAGCTGTTAGCAACACTAAGCAGTGCTGGGCAAGGACCCTGCATTCCAGGCTGACCCTGCCCCACCGGGAACAACAGGGTGGAAAGAAGCATTGAGCACACGTTCCCAACTCTTTGCTACCCCTGGCAAACAGTGTGTTTACTAGAATTGCTATAAAAGGTATTTATCTAATTAGAGAGTGTTTCCCCCCTTTTATTAGTAAGCAATTAGACCACACTTTAGTACATTAAGGAGGTTTTGAAAATCCAAACTGCAAGCATATAAATTCTGTAATTGTGTAATTGTATATTGGGCACAAAACCACGGATTTTCTTCTATTTTGGCTTGACCATTTTTTTAAAGCAATTTAGGGTTTTCTAAGCTAATGCTTATGTGGTGAGTGTTTTTTAAAGCCTAGGCTAATACATATAATTTAGCCATTCTTTGGTGCTAAACTCAAACCAGAAAATGACACAAATTCCACATAAACGTGTATCAACAATTTGTTCTTCTTCATCTTAAAGCCTGGGGATAATTCTTTTGTTTCACAATGTTTTAAAGTACAATGATAGCGTACTATCATTTTTTAGCATAGAAACCATAAAATTTTGTAGCCAAATAATTCCACAAACTCTCATTTAAACATGTGTAGCTCAAATGTATGTGATTGAATTTACCTTAATTAAATTATGTTTGCAAGACAGGAGTGGGAAAGAAAAGTAAAGATTATATCCATTTGAATATTTACTTTGTTAGGTTAAATACGATATTAGGTTGAACTAAACAACATTGCCAGCATTTGACTATTTTTTATTTACAAAAATGGTCATTTCTTATGGTTCAACTTCCATTAATATATATTGTCTCCAGTTTTCACAAGGACATCATAACTACTGAAAATGAAAACCAGCATTGATTCACACCCTTAATAAACAATTCTTCCACTTATAAAATGTGTCAAAAGACTATACGATACATAGCTAACATATATTCCTACCAGTTTTACTACTAGATGCCTATGGAACCTTAGGCAAAACACTAGGCTTTTGGGACCTTCTGTTTCCTTCTCTGACAAATGTAACAGATCGCATTAGAACTCAAAAATTTTTTTAAATTTCCATAAAAGGTATATCACTAATCAAAATTAGGAGAAACTATAGATAACAAGGGTATTATGTTAATCAAGTTGAGATTTATGTCATTATGGAAACAGATTATAGTATTGCATTTTTTATATGCTCTAAGAAATCTTTCATGCCTTGAATTAGACAATAAAGAACAGATTCACTGATTGATCAAAAGATAATAACTAACAATACTAATGAGAACAACTACCATTTATTGAGTACACATTATGAGCCACACACTTAATCACCTTTTACACATTATTCCAGATTAATTCTTATATCACATGCATGAGCAGTGGTGTGCAGGTAAATGCTTAACAAAAAACTATCCAAGGGGACAAAAAGCCCTGATTTGTAGTGTTTGCTGATTTCCATGGTGTAAATATTTCCACCTTGGTCTAGCTACCAATCTGACTTCACTGAACATAGGGCGGGGGGGTGGGGGATGGTGGGGAGGGAAGAGATGTGCTGTAGCACACTACTATGTAGTATTCCCACCATACTGATACAGTAGACACAAATAACCTCAAGAGCACAGATACTAAGAAGATGTAGTAAGATAATTAGGAAGTGATGAGTTTTGGGTATTTACTATATTTGTTTTAGTATTATTTTAAGTGTAAGTTTATACAATTTAATTTTGAATAATGGCTGTGTTTAATAACCAACTCACAAAATTCCTGAATATTTAGCAGTTTTCACGAACCGAGGGCACTACTGTATCTGAGGTTGATTTTACTACCCAATTGTATTGAAAATAGCGAACAGTAATATATAAAGGTTATCTGTTAGTAAGTTCAAATCCCAATTTGCCAGACCGTAAGCCTTAATTTCTTAATTCTGAGGAAGCTTATACAATGGATTTTAAGAACATAACTTTTATATCATCCAAGAAATGTGTTTTTGATTATAGATAAGGAGGCACTAAGAAAGGCAAAAGTGAAAGGAGAAAGCAAGATGAGAATTTAAAGGAATGTTTTCTAGAAGAGGGCCTAGTTGAGAAAAAAGATGCAGGTCATTGGTAACAGGTTTCTGTTTCATGACATTCTCTAAGGCTAGTCAGAAAGAACTAATGATTGAAAAAAAAGAACTCAGAACAGTGAACAAGTCAATCTATTCTAAGACATCACCAAGGGGTATTGAGGTGTGAAATCTCTGTGGGAGGGGCTCACCAGTCAGAAATGTTCCAAGGAATACTGTCTCCTTTATCTGACTGCACTGGGGTTTCTATAGACTATGACAGACACCACCACACCTTCCTCCAATTATGTGAGCCTATTTTCTCCAGATAACAGAAGGAAAGCTCTACATTCATGTTGATAACTTTTTGATCCATAGGTAATTTCCAGTATAGTTTATAAAATAATTTAAACAAATTATGTTGCTATAGCATTCTATCTATTCAGAAGTTTTAAGCATTTTGATTAGATAGTGCTTCACTGGTACCATTGGCTAAGTTCTCTGTGCTGAGTGTGAATGGGCCAAACTTTCATGAAGACTCAGGGTTACTGTGACACTTATCAGACACTAAGATCAGTGTTTGTCCAAACTAAGTGCCATGTAATCGTTAGCTGTTATTATAATTATTTAGAACTGCTGAGTTTCTGGTGAATCCCAGGTTCAGGCTGTGGGCAGGGTTTTCTCAGAATGCTGCCACTCAGATTGTAGAATCTCTTTATAAGCAATATATTAGCCACAGGCTGCCAAAGTTTGCCCTTTCCTGGGCTAGTGTGGCCAACGTTTGTAGTTGATCTTTGGTGCACTTGGGTTTTTGGTGCTACAATCATTTCATGTAATCACTTTTAGGGGCCCTTTATAAAAGTAACTTTTTCCCCCAAAAGAGGTTCAGCTCCAGTTGTCTTGTGATTTGAGCTCATAAGGTGTCTGGGTTGATGTTGAGTGATGTTTGTTGATGTGAAAACTGTGCTCTTGATAGTGCAGCCAGTGTGTCTTTTCACCAGGGCTGAGGTCAAAGTAACTTCCTCCTGATAGCTGGGAAACGATTTCTTTGATGGTCAACTCTAGCTTTTCAGTGGGTTTCTAAAAGTTATTGAAGGGCTACATGAGCAAATTCATAGCACATCTTTTAGTATTTACAGCAAACTATAAGTTAAACTTATGAACTTCATTAGAATTGATAAATGGAAATGGTCTCTTTGTATAATGGATAGTGAGAACAGTGAACAGTCTAAGAAAATCCTTCTCAGACTTTCTGCCTCAAAGCTAGACCCTTCAGATTTATCTTGTACTTTGCTATTATGCTTTACTATTGCTCTCTGTAATTATATTGAATTCAAGTTTATTACTAAATTTGTAACAGCCTTATCAGAAATGTCAGCTACCTCCACAACTTTATTTCTTTGAACATATATAATTTTTTCACCATCATAGCAGCCATTTCAAATCACATCCTTTTAGAGCTAGTAAAAGACTTCAGGTTCATTTACTATAAACTCTTTATTTTACAGTTGAGGAATCAAAGCTCCAGTGAGGTTAAATGCCTTGCCCCCAAGCTCAGCACATCAGCACCTTACTAGTTTTGAACTTGCATTTTTGAATGAATTATAAGTGATGTGTAAAATATCATCCATTTGTAAGATGAATAAACTTTTCTTTAGTAATTTTAACTTCCTTGAAAAAATCTTTCAAGAGGGCATAATATTGAAATCAGTCATATTGTCTTGATAGGTAATAAAACCTTGGGTGATGACTACTGAAAACACAAGATGAGAGAGAGAGAGGGTGCCTAACTTGTGCTGCCCTACACAATAGCCAGTAACTACATGTGGATATTTTAAATTCATTGAAAGTAAATATGATTAAAATTTTATTTCCTCAGTCCTACTAGTCAGAGTTCAAATGTTCAATAGCCACACGTAGCTCATAGCTATGGGATTAGGCAGCACAGAATAGAACGTATCTATCATCCCAGAAAAAAGTCTTGTTGGACAGCACTGCAAGGCTGGTTTGGACCTCCACGGAGCTTCTAATTTTGTTGGGGGCCTCCCAACTGGGAAGGTCCTTCCTTCTTGAGGTAGGTGTCAATCCCGACACCAGGTGAATCTCTCAGGGAAGGGACAGAGGCTGTTTGGAGTGACAATCTACTCAGCTCCTAAACTGCACCATCACTCCCTGACAAAAGGATGAGACTCCATATCCCATGCTCCTGGCCCATCTCACCCTTACCCTGTTTTGGCAGTGAGGGTGCAGGGAAAAGCATGAAGATGGGAGAGATGAAGATTTAGCATTTGGGAGGCATATCCCAAACTTTCTGAACGTTGTTTAACTTTCAACTTCCCTACCCTCTTTTACCACCAATTCCCAATCCCTCCATCCTCAGGAGATGACAGAGGTGTGGCTTTGATGGGGTTCAGCTGCTCTGCCTGTTCAGAGCTAGAGGAGGTGCTTAGACAGATTCAGGGGAAAGAGATGAGGGAAGGCAGGAGCCTCAATCTCTCACTGAGTTTACTGAAGCCCTCAGCATGCTCAGCACGGTCATCTCCACTGAGAGTACAAAGATGGCAAAAATCACTATAGGGACTCCTTTTCCCAGAGGCTCTTTTCAATTTCAGCTCCTCTAGCCTGAAAGCCTGAGATTGGGCCTGGCTGTCAAGACCCCTCACTGCCCTCCTTGGCAGCGCCTTGGCCCAAACCAGATAATAGATCCTTCCCCATCCTACACTGGAAAGACCAGAGTAGTTCAGGATGAGGGGTTAATGACTTCATATGTCTGCCTTCTCAGAGGAATTTACATTTTAGAAGCCACCGCCACAGCCTTCCTCCTCCCACTCCCTGTTTACTGCCCAGCAAAATGAGGAGTTAGAACTGGTTAATTTCTAAGTCCCTTCCAAGCACAGAAGTTGTCAGACCTGCTGTTTCTGGGGCTTATGCCTTAGCTCAAAGGAACACTTGCCCCCAGGGGCAAGAGATACCTCTTGACAGTGAAAGTGTCTTCTTACCTACATTCACGTTTTTTCCTCAAACTGCACTCTTATTTATTCTCTCCTCTTCCATGTTTAGGTAGATTCCCAGGTCAGCAGAGGAAAAAGCCCCCAAAATACTCTCACGGTTTAGGTTGTTAAAACTCGGATCCTGAAAGCACCTGACAGAAGTCGTAAAAGATAAGAGACTGTCCCCTTGGCCATCACCACACCCAAAGTATATCATGACGTTAAATAATTAAATTCTTCAGAAACCCCCAGCACAGAGCTCTTTCAGAGCAATATTGAAAACTTAAGTGTTTCCCCTAGATAATAACAGTAGCTGCCATTTATTGAGCAACTATTATATGCCAGGCATGCTTACTTGACTCTTTATAGGCACTATCTCGTTTACCTCAATTCTAGCACCATCTCCATTCCACAGATGCAAAAACAGTTCAGAGAGTCCTGGTAATTTGCACTGATTTGTACAGCTAATATTTTGGAGCCAGGATTAGAATAAGACTTCATCAATTGCTATAGTCCCTCTGTTTTACACTCTGCCATTAATTTTCAAAATTATGTTCCAAGGAATCCTAAATATCCTCACAAGATGTTCAAGACTGTTGAAGGGGCTTGAGGATGGATGGGGGAAGAAAAGAGAGAGAGGCCACAAGGTCACCTCTATCCCTGTCCATGTCTTATCTGTCCCACTCACCACCCCCCAATTTAAGCCCAGTGGACACTGTTTTAACTGTTTTAAGTACTGAGATTCCACATACTATTTCTCACCTTTAAAAAAAAGTTCAAAAACCATTGTGCTAGGATCTGCTTTCTCCAGTGTCCTTCTGACTCCATCCTAGCAATAGCCTTTGTCCATTTATAACTAATCGACATTTACATGTTAATTTATTCTGCATTTGAAGAATGATTAATAAAAAAATCATTGTACATCTTTAACTACGTTGTCTTAGATCTAGACTTGGAAATGCTCTGGTAGAAACTGATTATTCATAGGCATGTGAGGCCAATTCATCAAAAAGGGAAAGAAGGTATCTGGGCCACTGCTGCTTGCTTTTTCTCAAAAAACGAATTAGGTTTCAACAAGATGATCATTTGATGTGTGATGGCCCTTGGCCGAACAAAGTATATTCACTTTTACTTTCTTCCAAAAGGATCATTTTCTCAATCAGAAGTAACAGGATTAACTTTCAAAGAGGGGTTTGTTCACTCTTTTCCCTCATTTTTTAACCACCCAGAGGATTTATAGCCTCATATTTTTTTCTATTAGGTATAACTGCTTGAAAGCCTGAATGGAGATATGTTTCTATTCAGTTTTTACTTCCTACAGTGTTCTTTTTTTAAAAAAAGAAAGTGTGAAGCTGTTCCCCAAAAGATTTCTTGTTTTGATCATGGTATTCTTGGAGGTTAGTCTTTGCTTGTGTGTTTGTGTGTGCATACATACTCACACATAGGCCAAGAGGTGCTATGCGTAAGGGGGTCACAGGGAGATAGTATTCTCCAGGTATCTTAGACTGTCATACCTTGGAGCAAAGAACATTACAAGTCACTTGGTGCAAGAGGAAGCTGCCCTTGGGCAACCTATTTGTTCAGTCCACTCACCAAGCAGCAATCAATGATATTTAACCAAATGTCTCTTATGAGTAACCAGAGATGTTCGGATAGGGGTTAAATAAGTAACTGCATGGCAAAGAGATTATAAAACAGATTCCATCACAGACCATGAAATCAGAGTTTCAGAAATTTGGAGTCCCTTCTCTCTTGGAATTCTGTGCTTATTAATTATAGCTCTGGATCCAGAGGGAAGATGAGGCATTTAGCTCATGGTAATGGTTGGATGTCTCCGTTTGCCATGAATGACTCTGGTTCTTGTACGGAGGAACAGATCATTATCTAGAGTAGAAAGTTGCCAAAGTGGTTGAGGGGGACTGTGAGATGCTTGGTCATAAAATGAAACTGAGAAAATACACTGTAGGGAAGACAGGGATATGATTTTATGTTCCTGGGAGAAGTGGCATTTCTTTTCTTGAAGTGGGTATTTCTTTTCTTGGTTATTTTCATTGATCTTTAGGGGAAAGAGGAAAGGAAAATGGTGATGCTCTGAGGAGAAAGGAAGGTTCGCTGAGGAAGGGCACCCCCACTGCCTGGGAGAATCATAACAGGGATTATTCTAAGAGGCAGCTCAGCAGTGTTTACGTCAGTGAGCAGAGAGCCTGTCCAGGCCCAAGGAAGCTGCAAGCGCAGCACCCAGAAGAGGGTGATACGAGAGAACTGAGAAACCATGAAGGTGGGAAAAGATAGTCTCTTCCATGAATCGCAATTTTGTATATCATATGTTTTCTATGAAGTGTCAACTCTGGTTGCAAGTGTGGGGCAACCAGCTCCCTGAAGGCTACGCTTTCCCATGTGCAGGGGTATGAGGTACTCAACACCAACTGAAGGATGAGATACACCCAAAATAAGCAAGGAGAGCCCTGTCACTTGTCTCTTCAATAGAAAGCTTACTACATAATTGAAATAACATTGGTTACCAATGCCAATGAATGAGTACACACTAATGAGGCATCTAGTGGGCAGAGCATACAAGTTCTCTCCTTTCACCGTGGACTGTCATATCATCTCATTTGACCCTCAATATAGTCTCATGAGGAAGAGGAAATTCAGGTTCCTAGGGGTTCAGTAACTTGTTCAAGGTCACACAGGTAGGTGGTGGTGCTACAATTGAACCCATATATGTCTGGATCCAAACTCAATATCTTCAAACTTTTTCTCAACACTCTTCAAATAGGAAGATAAAGGAAAGGTTATGGTGATAGCCAAATTCATGGTGGAAAAAACCTAAGTTGCAGGATTCCCTCCCTTTGCTATTACAAGGATTTCTTTCTGGCATTCTAAGAAAGCATTCACTTATTTAGCTAAGGGGAAGGAAAATAGGTCCTCTTGTTTGGTATTAACTTATTTAAAATTTTATTTTAAAAAATAAGATCAATAAGCACAACTTATAATGAATATTTTACTTTCAGATAATTTTTTCTTTGCTTAACCCTGTATAAAGAATCAATTTTTTCCCAGAGAAAAGGTGAAAAAAAGCCAAATTAATCAAAAACCAGGAGCAATTTAATTTAGTGTGGTTTCCATTAGAGTATAAAACACTCAAATTGCCTAGTTGTAAATTCAAGTGCAGAGAACAGAACACTTTTTCATAAGAACTAATAATATTAAATACTTTATTTCCTTATGGAGGCTAGACAAGTATAAAATGTGGTAGGAAAAATATTTGAAAAAGGGCAGAGCTGTCTAAGAGATCCTGTGTCTAACAAGCTCTCGGTAGGCTGTGCTGTATTCTCAGTTCTGGATTATTTAGCTGCATGAGCCTGGGCAAACTATAGAGAGTCAGAAACTACAGAAAACAGAGGTTTTCTACTTTGAGACCTTCATATTATAGACGAGCAAATGATGTCTCACCCATAGTAAATGACTTGCCAACCATCAAACAAATAGTAGAGAACTAGGAATGTCCCATGCTTCACTTATTTAACTTATAGATGCCTCAGTTTCCTACTCTGTAAAATGAAGGAATATGAATAGCAAGGGACCTGATATCGTGGAAGGAACACTTGACTTGAAGACTAGTATCCTGGGTTTGAGCTCCCCTCTCCAGTACCCACGCCATTGAACTTAGGCAAGTCCATATCTCTTGTTTAGTTTTCACAAATTCTAAATTTGAAATTAAAATTTCTGTCCAAGCTATATCACAGAGGTGTTGAAAGAAACTAATAAGACAATGTACAGGCAAAAACTTTGAAAGCAGTGAAACACTTCAGAGGAGCAAAGGAATTACAATGATGATGATGATGAAGTCCTCTTGCTCTCAGGTTCTGGTTGGAAGAGAGAGCTCGCATTTGGAAGAAGTGGAAGAGGTTATATGGGTAGAATGAGGGCCAAAATACGGCGATTCATAAATGACAAGATGTGAGTTTAGATGGCTTTTCAAAGATAGAGTGCAATTGGTAGGACTGCCAAATAAAATACAGGATGTCTGGTTAAATTTGAATTTCAGATAATGCAATATTTGGGACATACTTATACTAACAAATTAGCTGTTGTTTATCTGAAATTTAAATTTGACTTAGTATCCTCTATTTTTTCTACTAAATCAGGCAACCATAACAGTGGATGGATTTCTGTGAAGGGTAGCAAGTGATGTATAAAAGCAATGGTTCTGAATTATTGTAGGTATGTGGGGATCAGGAAGGAGTGGGAGCAAGGAGACTGTCCTGGTTTGTGTTCCCCTAAAAACAGAGCCTAAGAAAGGATTTAAGGGCAATAATTTATATAAGAGGTGAGGCCAGAAAACTTGGTGAGGAAGAGAGGAAAGTGAGAGTCATTCTAACGGTGCATTATGCAAGTCATTGTAGGCAATGGAGGCTGGATTCCACTGGTTTCAATGAAAAGCCTACACAATGCCTCCTAGGAGGGAGGCTAGGGCATTTATTCACCAGCTTCTAGCCCCGTATTGATTAAGACTTGCCCCTGGGGAGTGAAGGAGATCAGAATACGCCACCTCAAAATATTCCACTTTGGAATAAGGATTACTTTGAGCTGAAGGTCATTGAAAAACAGCAGACACAGAAAAAAGCTCTACCTTCCCTGTACTTGCCTAAAAGCAGGGCATAAATTTCCCTTCGTGAAGGTGTTTGCCCTCCCCTCCCTTATAACAGGAGGGACTGAATTACTCAATCACTGGAGATGACTCTAGACTTTTATCATCCCAGAGACAACACAAGAGGAATCTGCATAATAAAACTTACTAAATAACCCTTTTCTTCCATTAGTTTCCTCCATATATTTCCTTTCCCACAATTTACTGCCCCTAGAAGCTCAAAACTTTCTTTTGTCTTGTCTCTTCTCCACAAATTTATTTCTCTTTGTTAAAATGGTATATAAGCCTCCAAGTCTGACCGCCTCTTCGGAATTTTCACTTCCTTTTCTGTGAGACCCCCATATCATGTAAAAATAATAATGTCAAATAAAATTTCTATGTCTTTTCTCCTGTTAATCTGTCTTTTGTCAATTTAATTGTAGGGCCCCAGGCACTGAACTAAGAAGGTAAAGTTTTTTTCATCCCTACAAAGGTGTTAACACCTCTACGCCTCTGGGCTGTATATCCCTTTGGGATGAGCAGTTCCCAAAAGCTTCAGAGAAAGTCAGAGGCAGTAAGGCTTGGAGCAGCTCAGGGCGCCTGAGGTGGAATGTGTTGGCAGTAATCTGGTTCTACACTAACTGTCCAGCACAGCTGCAGCTGAAATAAGAGGAGCATGGGGGAGATGTGAGGCAGAATACCCAAAACTCTACGGAGACTACAAAGAGGCCACTGATGCAGTGCAGAAGTGATGAAATCTTGGGCTAGGATAAGTTATTCACTTATTTCAAAAACACTTATTGACTACTTAGTGTACGGTAAGCATGTTCTAAACACTGGGAATCCAGAGAAAAATGATACAGTTCCTGCTTTCAAGGAGCTTTCAGTCTAGTAGGGAAAAAAGTAAAAAATAAATATAGTAATTAGAATGTTGTGTGCTAAGTATTATCACAGAGATATATTTAGAATATTTATCAAAATAAGAGCAAGTGCCCAGAAAAAGAGAGCAAAAACCGGAAAAGATTTTAAAGACTAATCAGTCAAATTAGGTAAGTGAATAACTCTCTCCTGTCTCTCACGTCCAGTATCCACATGTGAATCCAAGATTTTGAATGAGAGTGACTGAGAAATGATGGAATCAATAGAACTAGGAAGTTGGGAAGAGGAGCTTGCTTTATGGTGAATGACAATGAGTTATTTCTAGACTATATTAAGTTGGAAGTGTTAGGACCTGCAAAGATGCCTAGAAGGTCCTTGAAGATAAAGGGCTGATGTTTGGTTTAAAGGCTAGGGCTAGAAATTATCTGAGAATTCAGTAGCCTTGGAGAAGAGTGAGAGACATGGGCAGGGCATGCTCAATAAGTGAAATATCAGTGAAAGAATCAAGTTGGTGCCAAGGATGGTGCCTCAGAGAGCATTTGTGACTAGAGATCAAGAGGAGAAAGAGATGACATAGGGACTGAGATAGAGAAGTCATTGGTGTGTGGCAAGCCACAGGAGAAGTTTCAAGAGGAGTGCTGGGTGGCAAGGAAGTCGAGCGAGGTTAGTTGGTCATTCAGTAAACATCAAACCAATTTGAACGCATTAAACCCAAAGAGACAATAGCTTAGTTGTAATGGATGGATATCTATGGACAATTCAATTATTAGTCTTTGTCATTCAAAGAAAGGAAGTTAAATGAAGGCAAATATAGCAAAAATACATGACTGCTATCAGTAGCATAAGCCACAGCATATTAGAAGTTAGGCAGGTCTAGTGAGTCTCAGGGACATATTTTTTTCTGGGCCTGGGACATGTATCTGTTCTTTGAATGGTCCCAATAATCATGTGTGGTGGGCACTCTTATATGCCATCCAGATCCCCCTTCAACAACAAACATCTTGCCCCAGATGCTGAGAGTGCCATCCACAGACAGCTTTCAATTGCACCCCCAGGGATTGCCTTAGCTGCTGAGAGCTGCTAGGCCCCACATCATGGCCTTCTGAGGAGGGGATGCATTCCAGTGACCAATGGAGATGGGAGTATAAAGGCCTGGCTATCTAAGCCCAACTAGAACCTCTCCATGAGGTCACCCATGGCTGTCAATTCCTACCTATCTCACAGCTTCATTTCATCTGCCCAGTTCTGCTTTTTTTCACTCCCTTTCACAAGACACTGCTTAAGAAACCTCCTGCAAAGTAAACTCCATCTCAGAATCTGCTTCCAAGGGAAACAACCCTGTGGCATCAGGCAATCTACCTTTACCAGTTGAGTGTCTGCAAGTAACAGACAATTCCATCTCAAATGGCTTAAACAATAAGAAAACATTGTTATCTCACATTACCTGGAGTCCTGAGGTAGGATTACACTAGGTTTAGTTAATCCAGTGACTCAGAAAAACCATCAAGTCCCCAAGGTTTCTCTTTCTGCTCTGCCATCCTCAGCATGGTGGCTTTGTACCTCAGCCTAACATTCCTTACAGACTCAAGATGGCATCACATGCGGGTGTGAAAATGTCCTGCAAAAGGAAAAGAACTGATACTTCCCAGGTGAATCTTTCAAAAGCAAGACACCCTTTCTCAGAAGCCCTCCGGCTGACCTCCCTTCAGTCGCTGGCCGGAACTGGGGTTCACGCCTCCCTCCACACCAATCACTGGCAGGGGAATGGATGGCCACGATTTGCAGAGACCAATCAAAATTTGCTCCTGAATCTTTTGAGGGACATATATACCCCTGACAAAAAACAGGGTAATTAGATTGCCACACCCTAGAATGTGAGTATTTAGCATTTTCCTTCCAAGTAACTAATTTTACATAACTTAAAATCTAGGTTAGGTAGCTGGAGGGAACTGTTATTTTTATATAAAGCACCTGGATGGGCCTTCTGTGAATCTTCTCACAAGGACAATGAAATGACTTTTTTTGCCAGGGAGTGAGATATGCGGTGTTGTTTTCTAACCATCGGTGAGCCTACTACGTGTTAGATATACTCATATTTTCACCAGAGCTTGAGTACAGTGGAAAGTAGCAGCACCTGACACCCTGTACCGATTTTAGTGAATTTGTAAGGAAGAGTTAAAAAGCACATTTTCAAAGAAGCCAGTCACAAAAGGTCAATACTATATGATTCCACTTATATGAGGTACCTAGAATAGTCAAACTCAAAGAGAGAAAGTAGAATGGTAGTTTCCAGGGGTTGGAGGTAGGGGGAAATACGAATTATTGTTTAATGGGTACAGTTTTAGTTTTGGAACTGGTAAACAGTTCTGGAGATGGAAGGTGTTGACGGTTGTACAACAGTATGATTGTACCTAATGGCAATGAACTGTACACTTAAAAATGGTAAATGTTATCTTATGTACATTTTGATACAATTTAAAAAAAGAAGCATATTTTCAGAGAACACCTGTAGGAAGAAAACCCAACAGCTGGGGTTTAGAAAAAAACTTTTTTTACTAGAAAAGCCTTAATCACTCACTGGAACTGCTTTCCCTGATAAACACCTAGTGCAAGCATATTTTATTGCCTTATATTTGTAAAATGGCTGAGTATTTTACATGATTGTGGCTCATGATGTAGCAAAATTAATTCTAAAGAGGGATTTGATTTAAAATGCTTAATTATTCCTAAATAAAGTTCCATTGTTTTAATAATAGACTCCAACCATCCTATTCAGAAGACAAGATGAGTGGCTACTTATCTTATTTACACCTTATTTATGTCCATATTCATGTTATTTTCTGAATTAGATAAAAACAATAAACTCTGTTGGGGCAAAAAAATGATCAAAATTCGATGAACATATTAATGTATTTTAATAGCTTGACTGTAAGTTTCATAAATCTCATGCCTAACCAAAGTATGTCACTATAAATAAATTTCAACTTATCTCTTGCTCAGAAAAGAATACTCCACTAAAATATTTTTAGCTACTTAAAACCAAAAAAGGATGTCCATCTATTGATGTAGAGCAAATTTTTGTACTAGGGAGAGGCCACATTAGATAATTTCTAAGGGCTTTTTTAACTCCATGATTCTGCGAAATGCTGAATCTTTGAAAATGACCCTCAGAGGGAGAGAGAGTGACATCAGCAAAATGACAGTATAGAAATTTCTAGTGCCCATCCCCTCCCAGACCATCAATTTGAACAACTATCTGCACGTGAAAACACCTTCACAAGAGCTAAGGATTCTAGCTAGGGGATTACAGCACCTGAGTGAAGCATAGAAATATGAAAAGCATGGAGGACGGAAGGGGAGATAGATTCATATTACTCCCTCACCCCTTACCCAAGCTCAGGCAGCCCAGTGTGGAGATAGACACCCTGTCCATGGAGAAGGAGAGTGAAGTGAGTGCCCAACTTCACCACAGACCCCAGTGCCAGCCTGCCTCATCAACAGGCCAATTCCCTTGGTGCTAAGTGGCTCCCAGTGAACTCCTATAAGCTTAAGCCCTTGACCCACCTAGCTGCCTGCTGTCTCTAGCAGCTCCAGGTGGCTCCTGCGACACTAGGCTCCTAGAGGGCTTCCACAAACCCAGGCTCCCAGTCTACCCTAGCACTAGCTGTCTCCTGTGGCACCAGGCTCCCAGAGAGCTATTGTGACCCCAGACTCTGGGTACATTCCAGCATCAGTTGGCTCCTGAGCCCCCGGGTGACTCTTGTGGCCCCAGGCTCCAGGTAGGCACCCACAAACTCAGTCTCTGACCTCAGTGTCAAGCCAACTACCACAGACCCAGGCTTTCATCCCAACCCAGCACCAGGCTGGCCCCCATAGACCTAGAGTTCAGACCAGCTGTGGACTGAGGTTTTCAGCTGGCCCCCATGGGCCAACCTCCAAGCCACCTACCACGAAACCAGGCTCCCAGACCATCCCAGTACCAGAATGGTCCCCAGGGACCAAGACACTGGGCCTGCCCCAACAGTCCCCAGTACCTGGTTGGCCCCTATGGACTTAAGATCCAAGTCTGTCCACACAGACCCAGGTCCCAGGCCCATCACTGCAGACTCAAGTGTTGGGCCTGCCCCAGTGAACCCAGCTCCAGACCCCTCACCCACTGACACAGGTATCAGACCTGCCCACCCAAGGATTCCAGCAATAAGCAATAAGCCTGCCCACACAGAATCTCTGGACAGGCTGAATGGTGAAGGGCTTTGCCTGCCAAAGCCAGTCTATAAAGATTAAAAGAGGTGCCTACTTCTTCTAATGTGCAGACATCAACACAAGGCCATAAGGATCATGAATAATCGAGGAAACATGATACCACCAAAGGAAACTAATGAATTCCAATGACTGACCCTAAAGAAATGGAGATCTATGATCTGCCTGACAAAGAATTCAGAATAATCTTCTGAAAGAAATTCAGTGAACTACAAGAAGACAAAGATAGACAACTAAATGAAATTAGGAAAACAATGCATCAACAAAATGAGAAGTTTGACAAAAAAAAATAGAAACAAACCAAACAGAAACCCTAGAGGTAAAAAATACAATGACCCTTATCTTACACCACTTACAAAAATTAACTTGAAATGGATTAAAGCATTAAGTGTAAGACCTGAAACTATAGAAGTCCTAGAAGAAAACATACGGAAAAAGCTCCTTGACATTGGTCTTGGCAACAATTTTTTCTATATGACGCTAAAAGCATAAGCAACAAAAACAAAAATCAAGAAGTGGGACTACATCAAAGTAAAAAGCTTCTTCACAGAGAAGAAATCATCAACAAAATAACAAGGCAACCTATGGAATGGGAGAAAATATTTTCAAACCATCTATCTGATAAGGGGTTAATATCCGAAAAATATGAGGAACTCATACAACCCAATAGCAAAAAACAAACAATCCAATTAAAAAATGCACAGAGTGGGGCTGGCCCCATGGCCGAGTGGTTAAGTTCGTGCGCTCTGCTGCAGGCGGCCCAGAGTTTCGTTGGTTTGAATCCTGGGTGCGGACATGGCACTGCTCATCAAACCACGCTGAGGCAGCGTCCCACATGCCACAACTGGAAGGACCCACAACTAAGAATATACAACTATGTACCGGGGGGCTTTGGGGAGAAAAAGGAAAAAATAAAATCTTTAAAAAAAAAAATGCACAGAGGACTTGAATAGACATTTTTCCAAAGACATACAAATGACCAACAGTTAGATGAAAAAAATGTTCAACATCACTAATTATCAGGGAAATGCAAATCAAAACCACAATGAGATATCACCTCACACCTGTCAGAATGGCTATTATCAAAAAGACAAGAGATCACAAGTGCTGGCAAGGAAGTGGAGAAAGGGAACCCTTGTGTACTCTTCATAAGAATGTACATTGGTGCAGCTACTAGGGGAAACACTATAGAGGTTTCTCAAAAAATATAACCACACCATGCTACCCCATGATCTAGCAATTCCACTCCTGGTTATATATTAAAACCAAATGAAAACACTGTATCAAAGAGATATCTGCACCCTCATCTTCATAGCAGCATTATTTACAATAGCCAAGACACAGAAACACCATAAGCACTCATCCACAGATGAATGGATAGAGAAGTTGTGAGAGAGATATATATATCTAGTACATATATACGTACACATACGTATATACAGTGGAATATTGTTCAGCCATAAAAAGGAAGTAAATCCTGCCATTTGTGACAACATGGAAGGACCTTGAGGGCATTATACTAAGTGAAATAAGTCAGAGAGAGAGAGAGACAAGTACTGTATGATCTTACTTATATGTGGAATCTAAAAAGAAAAAAAATTTTTCTAAAAACAAACTCATAGAAAAAGAGGTCAGATTTGTGGTTACCAAAGGCAGGGGGTGGAGGGAGGGGAAATTGGATGAAGGTGGTCAAAAGGTACAAACTTTCACTTGTAAGATAAATAAATACTAGGAACATAACTTGTAGCACGATGACTATAGTCAACAGTGCTGTATGGTATATTCGAAAGTTGTTAAAGAGAGTAAATCCCTAGGGCTCTCATCACAAGGAAAAAAACATTTTTTTCCTTTTCTTTTTTTTTTTGTATCTATATGAGATGATGGATGTTAACTAAATTTATTGTGGCAATCATCTCACAAGATATGTAAGTCACATCATTAGGCTGCACATCTTAAACTTATACAGCACTGCATGTCAATTATATATCAATAAAACTGGAAAAAAATAGAACTACCATATGATCCAGCAATCCCACTTCTGGGTATATATTCAATGGAAATGAAATCACTAACTCGAGGAAATATCTGCACTTCTGTGTTCATTGCAGCATTATTTACAATAGCTAAGACATAGAAACAACCTAAGTTTTCAGTGATGGATGAATGGATAAAGAAAATGTGGTTTTATATATACATGTACGTATATATATATATATATATAAATAAATATAAACAATGAGATACTATTATACATGTTCATACATTATTTTATATATACAACATATATAGTACGTTTATACATATAATGTTTATACATTATTATATATATACAATGAGATATTACCCAGTGATAAAAAAGAAGGAAATATACTGCCATTTGCAACACCTTGAATGGAACTTGAGGGCATTATGCTAAGTGAAATAAGTCAGATATATAAAAACAAGTAGTGTATGTTCTTAGTTACATGTGGAATCTAAAAAAGCTGAACTCTTAGAAACAGAGAGTAGAACGGTGGTTGCCAGGGGCTGGGGGTGGGGAAATAGGGAGAGGTTGGTCAAAGGGTACAAACTTCCAGGTATGAGAGGAATAAATTCTGGGGATCCAATGTACAGTACAGTGACTATAATTAACAACACTGTATTACCTACTTGGATGTTGTTAGTAGAATAGATCTTAAATGTAATCACCACAAAAAATGATAATTACTTGAGGCGATTGAGGTGTTTACTTACTAACCTTATTGTGGTAATCATTTCACAACATATACGCATATCAAATCATCACATTGTACACCTCAAATTTACATATTTTATATGTCAATAATATCTCAATAAAGCTGGAGGAGAAAAAACAAAAAGAAAAGAGAAAGGAAAACCAGTGGTAGGCTGCTAAATTTTTAAAAACTAACCATTAGGAAAAAAAAAAGGCCCAATTCATAGTGGTGCCAATTCTCGTGGTGAAATACTCCCACCATGGTCAATTTTATGCTAATAACATGATATCACTGAATACAGAGTGGAGGAAAGATGTGTAAAATTGGATCTCAAAACACTGGCTCCAGTACATTGTCAATAAAGCATCCTATTTGCTCATGGATAGAGCTAACCATCTCTTGTTAATGGCTGAGATTTCTTCTAAGCCAGGTTGGTAGAGAGCAGAGTGGGTAGGTAGGTGGAACACTTCTACATAATAAAGAGTGCTGTGGATCAGTTGATTGCTTAACAGTGAATGTTATAGAATGTATTCCTATTATATTGATGAGGAAATCTCTTATGATATGCTAAAGAAAAATGAAAGGGTGAGGAAAGACAGGACTCCATGATGGAAAATTTTTGTCATCTGGCCCAAAGAGTGAAATTTAGCAGTCCAATGTTAAGTTTGCAGCTAAATTGATCAGGTTCCATCATCCAAGTTGTGGATCTAAATCTCCGGTTTTTTCCTTAATATCTTTTTTTTAGTTACAAGCAATAATGCAAGGTAGTCCGTTTTTCTACCATTACATGTAGACATTTTTTACTAAGTGTTTGAGAAAGAAAACATTCTATTCTACTTTTAAAAAAAGAAAGAAAATGACTCCCATTAGCACTGACTAGAGACATACATTTGAAGGAAACTTCAACATCACTATGGTTCATACGAATAATTAAGTATTTCTCACATATTCCATAAATTAAGAGGCCACTATTGTAGGTCAAATACCCCTACTAAAGTGATCTGTACTACTTATTTCCATCATCCCAATTAAACTCATAAAACCTAATAGTATGACAGATGCTGCTCAGTTAGTATTTTGGGAATTCAAGAATAAAATAAATAAATCATTGGGGACTGTCAGGCAATTTCTGGAGCAATAAAGAGAGACACATTCAGACTAGTTGAAACATGATCAGTGTACCGGGTTCTGTCGGTGCCCATCTATATCTTTTTGGTACTTAATGTTCCCGTTAATGGTGTCTTACTTCAAGCACATGGGATTATCTGCCTGAGAGTTTCCTCTGGCCACGGAAGCATGCCCAGCTCATGCAAGGGACTGGCCAGAAGTGCTAAGAAATTAACAGTCCTGGGAGCAGCCATCCACCAACGACAATTGGGAGTGGTGAATAAATATCTCAACTTCCTTTCCCTTTGGGTAGATGATTGAGTTTTCCTTTACGGTGTCTTCCAGGGGTCCCCAGCATGACTGAGCTCCAGGTGCCTACAGCAGTAATATGCTCATGAACATACCTGTATTGGCTTACTTCCCTTCTTTGTCTCAATTCCCCACTCTCCTACCAGTGCTTCCTGGGATCACTTTGCAAATAAACTACCTGCACTGAAATTCTTGCCCTAAGGTTTGCTTCTAGGGAAACTTAAACTAGGATAATCAGTAAGGGAGAAATGATCTCATAGGAATCCAAGAACTGACAGTGGAATGAGACTCAATCTCAAGGCAAATGGGTTTGGCATTGGGATCTCATGAGTATTCACTATGAGGTTCCACCATTACATAAAACATGCTGGTTTTCTTTGTGAGTCTCTTCTCCTTTCTAATTTCTCCTAAATAATTTCTCCCCCTCTGTTCTGCAGATCTTTTCCCAACCTTGGAGCTCCTACTTATTCATAAATTTGCATTGCTCATAATGTTGATTCACTCATGGCCTATCATGACCCTCCCACTTCTCTCTGCTTCATGAATTTTCAGTTTCAGGCTTCACTGTTAATCATAGGAGTCTAATTTCATTTCTCAATTCAAATGGTGGAAAGTGAAACTCTAATATACTCAATCTTTGAGCAGAGCTAATTACAATAGATTAGTGATGCACAGTTAGGCATCATCTAATCCAGGACACTTATATGAGAGTGAAAGAGGCACTGTTAATAATTAAGCAGGACAATAGGTACAAACCAGGACTGTTCTAGGCAAATTGGGATGTATGGTCACCTGGGCATGTGACACTAATCAATTTATACTGGCTTTCTTAAGATCGGTTGCTCAGTGATTGTCAAATTAGCCATGACCTATATGTGTGTGCAAGGAGGAGGGGTGGTGGCTGAGAGCTGATCGTCTATTAAGAAGACCAATGATTTTCTAAGGGAATGAAAATGTGGTCATTGTTAAGTTGTAGAACATTCATACTATAGGACTATAAGGACCATTATGGATCACCAGTGATCCTCATACCAAAGTTTGGGGACCACCAAAACACTCTGATGCATTGTCAGAATACATTCTAAGGCTGAAGATAACTTGGTCATGAATTCAACTATGGCCTATTTTATAAAGATGCAAAGCCATTTGGTAAAACATCATTCCTCAACAGGATGTTTCAAATCAGTATTGATGAATTTGAAGCATGGAGGTCTATAGTATCCAGTCAGTGTTAGGATTGTCTAAAATAAATAATCTTGGGGCCATTGATGTCTCAGATTGACATTATTGTTTGGGATATAATTGAAATTAAAACATTCAGAAATGTATTCACAGCTTTCTCGGATACAATAAATGGAAGGGAAGTCCTTGATATTACCAAGGGAGCAAGTGGCTTCTTTTAGTGTCTCACATCTCTGAAAATTAAAAAGAAGTTTCTCCAACAATTGTTTTGCTTCAATTTATTATAAAAGATTTGTCTTTCTAGGTTGATTTTGTAAATATAGTTTCTACAATTATTTCAGTAAGATTGCAGAGAAGATCTATTCCTTTCTATGGACTTTCAGATAGACAAGGTAACTAAGCTTTTTTCCTACTATAAGAAAACAAAAGATATAAGCTTTCAGTATCTCTCTGAGTATGTTGAGCAGTGACTGGATGAGGTACCAGTCAGGAGACCTAGGTTCAAGTTTCATCTCAGCTCCTTCTGCCTCTAAAGCTGTATGTTCATCTGAGAAATGAGCAGATTAATCTAGATCAGACTTTCCAACTGGGCTCTACTGGCCTATGGAGTCCAATGTATTTGAATGGGTTGCTTGGGATAGGAGAGGAAAAGGGAGGAGGAAAGATTCCCTTTCATGTCTCAAGCAGTCAAAAATTTCAAGTTTCTAACATAGGTTTCAATCAGATGATGGGTTTGATGTCCTCTATGCCCATGACTTCAGTAACCCTCTCTAACCAAATAACTTCTAAGTTTTTATCTCCAGATCAGATGCCTCCTCTGAGCATCCAATTGCCTATTCAACATCTCCAACTGAATGTTCCAAAGCATCTTAAACTCCACATGCCCAAGACCAAATTCTTGATCACCCACAACCAAATGCCTTCTTGTTATGTTCCTTATCTCAGTGAGTGGCATCAGTATCCTTCTAGTTGTGCAATCCTCAAAACTAGGTGTTATCTTAGACATCATTTATTCTCTTCCTTAAATTCGTCCTCACTTTCATGTTCTATAAATTTGACTTTTAATATCCCTTGAATGATTTCACTTCTTTCCGTTTGCCCTGCACCCAACCTAGTCCAAACTATTGTCATCTCTTGCCTGGATCATGGCAACAGTTTTATAACTGGTGTCTCTTCTTCTTTTCTGAACCCTCTCCCCCTTTCAATCCGTTGTCCATATTTAAAGCAGATTGATTTTTTTAAAAGCTAAATCTGACCTTGTTACTCTCTATTAAAATCTTCCAGTAGGTCACCATTGTCTTTAAGATAAATACTAAACTTCTTTACATGGCCTACAAAACCCTATATATCTGGTCTTTTTCCTACCTCCTTCTCTAGCCCCATCTCATCTCACACTCTCCTTCTTTGTGCTTCAGCTGAGTCTTCTTTTCAGGTCTTTGTATGAGCCACGGTCTCTTCTGCTACAGGACCTTTGCATGTGTTGTTATCTTCATTTGAAATGCTCTTTCTGCTCTATTCTACCTCCAAACATCTTGCCTGGTTAATTCCTATTTATCATTTAGTTGTTCAAGGGGTGGTTCCTCAGGGAAACCTTGCACAATCCTCACTTTGGGTCAGATTCTTGTTATTTGGACTTTGCAGTTACATTCTTTTCCTTCATATTCAGTCCACTCATTTGTGTGATTATATTATTAATAAATGAATTCTCCAGTAGTTCTAACTCTGTGAGAGAGAATCTATGGTAGATTGTATTTTCCAAAGATGGTTGCAATAATATCTCGTATTCCACCTGGTTTTCTACAATATGATCTTGTGACTTCCCCATCAAGAGGTGGAGTTTAATTCCTCTCCCTTTGAATTGGGGCAGGCCTATAACTGCTTTGGCCAATAGAGTACATCAGAAGTGATACTGGATGACTTCTGAGTCTAAACCATATAAGGCAATGCAACTTCCTCCTGTTCACTGGAACACTTGCTCTTTGAACTCTGAAGCACCATGTAAGATGTCCAACTACCCTGAGGCTCCTGTGCTGTGAAGAAGCCAAGCCATATGGAAAGGCCACTCATAGGTGTTCCAGTTGGCAGTTCTAGTCTTCGTATCTTTCCCACCAGATGCCAGGCATATGAGTAAAAAAGCCTTTGATAATTCCCATCGCCAGTCATCGATTTGCCTCCAGCCATTGAGACTTCTCAGCTGAAGTCCCAGACATAATGAAGCAAAAACAAGCTACCCATGCTCTGCTCCTGTCAGAATTCCTGACCCACAGAGTCCAGGAGCATAAAAATGGTTGTCTTAAGATGCTAAATTTTGGGGGGCTGGCCTGGTGGCACAGCTGTTAAGTTTGCATGCTCTGCTTTGGCAGTCCGGGATTTGCCAGTTCAGATCCTGGGCGCAGACCTACACACCGCTTGTCAAGCCATGCTGTGGCAGGCGTCCCACATATAAAGTAGAGGAAGATGGGCATGGATGTTCGTTCAGGGCCAATCTTCCTCAGAAAAAAGAGGAGGATTGGCAGCAGATGTTAGCTCAGGGTTAATCTTCCTCACAAAAAAAATATGATGCTAAATTTTGAGTGATTTGTTACTCAATAAGAATAAATGGAATAGAGGGTCATGTCTGCCTTTCTTACAGAGGTGTCCCAATTGCCTAACATAAAGTCAGTGATATCTAGTAGCTGCTCAATATACATTTATGGAAAGAATGAATAAATGCCCATGCCTTTGCTTAAGTTGCTCTCCCAACACCTTGCAGAAAGTTCTTTTCCCTCCTCTCTTGTGAAATCGTATACATCCTTAAATGGTTAATCGTGGAACTTTTAGTCAACACTTTTAGTGAATTCTGTATAAATCTATATTTAATATAAAAATTCATGAAAAACAATGAGCCATCAAACTAAAACTTTTTCACAAATTCATTTTTTTCACTTATTTTATTGAGGTCATAATGGTTTATAACATTGTGTAATTTCAGGTGTACATTATTATTTATCAATTTCTGTATAGACCACATCGTGCTCACCACCAATATTCTAATTTTTATCCATCATCATACATATGTGCCCCGTTACCCCTTTTGCCCACCCCCCCACCCCCTTCCCCTCTGGTAACCACTAATCTGTTCTCTTTATCCATGTGTTTGTTTGTCTTCCACATATGAGTGAAATCACATGGTATTTGTCTTTCTCTGTCTGGCTTATTTTGCTTAACACAAATTCTTCATTTAACTGAGTTCTCCAAGCTTATTACAATTATTATTGCATCTTTATTTACTAATCAATTTCTTTATCTGCCTGTCTTCTCTTTATCCCCATCAAGGACTTGATGGCTTTAAAATGATGGTGGCAAGATTACTATCCTCATGTGCTAACTGAGAGCATTGTGAATTTGACTTCAAGAGTTGACTATATCAGAAGGAAATTAAGTTGTGGAAACTGGGAAATCATTACTGCCAATCTATTAAAGGCAAGGTCCAATGAAGATACAGAAGGGAACATCTGAGAAAAAGTAGAAGGAGACTTTGCCATGTGGACAGATAATCTTTTAAGCTGCTAAAAGGTGATACATTTAAGGAATTACTGGCAGCCCTCCCTGTATATTATTATATTTTTTAGAAGTGAAATCTGTCAGTTCTGTCTATTTTGATTAAATGGTGATACTGTGTGGAAAGGAAGTGAAACCAAAGGACACTGTGGGGCCAAAAAGAGGCAACTCAGCAGTGGTTCATTCCCAAGAAAGCCCAGTTTGCAGAAGGAAGACAGAAAAATTTGAGCTATAACAGCCCTCTGAGAAGTTGTGTGGAGGAGACCAGCCTAACACTAAACAAAGAGCTCCATGAAAATCATCAGCTGCATGGAGACCTCTCACCTCTAAGAAAGGTGCAAAACATGTCTTTGTATTTCTGGGTGTGCCATGTAATATAATTGTGGAGCTGCTATACATGGAGAAACTGTTTAAGAAAGGCTAATCCATTACTCACAAAATTAAGGGCTGTTCTAGAAATTAAAGTCCAATTTCTGCTTTTTAATCCTGGTCTTTTCTTTCTAGATTGTACCTCCCTTTCTTAGGTGAGACAGGAGAGAGGTGGATTAGTCTTGTAATTCCACACTCAGCATTTACGACCTAATTGTGTTTTTATATGAGTTTCATATATACATACACACAGATACATATATGAAACATATATATGTGCAACTATACATATATATACACATATGTGTGTGTGTGTGTGTGTGTGTGTGTGTGTATATATATATATATATATAATGTCAGTGATACCTA
>NC_060276.1:106663435-106665881 GCF_021613505.1 Equus quagga | reverse complement strand
CAAGTTTATTTCCAAAGGAGTGTCTGTGTGTGTGCGTGTGTGTGTGTGCGTGTATGTGTAGATTGCCATGCCAGTCGTTTGCCTGTTTACTCTCAGACCCACTTCCTGCCCTTTTCTATCTTTCTCTGTAGGTCAAGGAACTACATATTCCAGACTCCTCTGCCTGGAGAAGCAAGAGAGTATCTCCTCTTCTTTCTCTGTTTTGGTCAGTGTCTCCAGCAGCAGCTATAGCTCTTCCATGGCTCCAGGTCCTGACAGACAGCCTCTCCTTCTCTGGTCCTATCTTCCCCTGGTCAGGCATGTCCTGGTTAGTTTCTACTGGATTTCTCCGACTCTTGTGCTCTGGTAATACCACCTCTGTTCTCCCTCCAAACCTTGTGTTGATAGTGGTACTGTGCTGTTACTAATCTCTGGGTTAGCTCCCTGTCTCCTTGTTGGTTCCTTAGATCTTTGATCATTTTTGTGACAAACTTCCTGTAATAAGTTCCTCCTGTTTGAAATATCTAGCATTGTTTCCATTTTCAGATAGTTCTCCATCTGATACGATTCTTGGTATAGGTGTAGTTCCACAAAACAGATCCTCAAAATGAGACTCTTTTTGGGTTAAACACAATTATGATTTCTCCATGGGTGAAAAGTGGGGTATCGGTAAGCCATGATCCTAGTAGACCATGACATTGCCCATGACTTGAATGAAGGAAAATCTGCTGAAGTGGTATAGTTCGGGTATGTTTATGATGATACAAATGAATATAGATATCTTGTGTTAGACGTTTTAAGTGAGCCTTTAGCTTGTGCTGCATTAAAATAATTCATGACTGCTTGCTTTTTTCTTTTTTAACTTTGGAGCCAAATGCTTTAGGGAACAGATGATGGCATAGGGAGGGACAAATTGTTATTCTCTTAAGAACATTTAAAGGCTTGTTTTTAAGGGCTTATCTCTATGCCCACTTTAACCAAAGACCAGGCCCCTACCTTACAAGCATGAGCTACGGAAGTGCTTATGAGTAGAAAAAACATGTACTACAGAATCATGAAAGTCCTTGTTTGAAACTCCAAATTTTGGAATTATATAGTATTGAAAAAAATCTTTTTAACCTGTACATTTTATTTGTAGGAAAGGAATGTAGAGCAAAAATAAGATTCTTAGTCTGAATGCTGTGGAACATCTACTTTTAAGAACTATGTCCTATATATGGTCCTAGAAAGGTAAGATAGTTACAGATCTTCCCCAAATAACAAGACACATTGATCCAGTAGATATAATTGTTTGATATGGAAGAGTTAAATATTTGGACATCCCCAAAGTTGGCTTTCTTGAGCATCTGGGAAAATGACATCCCTTATATCAGGAATGGGGCATTTCTATTCATCACCGGGCCTTAGAAACCATCAATTCTGAGTCATGATGAATGACTTCACTCTCACTGCAAAATGATTCATAAGCAACTTAGAGCCCAAGAGATCATTTTGCAAGTTATATAAAATTTATTTGGCTATCTTCCTTATTTAAAAATCAATATCCATAGGGACCTTTAGATAAATTCCCTTCCAGAACAGGTATTATTAGCAAGCAGGCCATGAAATTGGAATGTTTGTAAGGTACTTTGGTATTACACAGCAGATTTTGTCATTACTGTGGCCTCAATTTTTGTTAAACTGTAACTGCCTCTAGTTTCCTTATTCCCCTCTTTGACAATCAGACCTTGACAGGTGTGTTGGATTGGAAGAATCACATAAAAAGTCCCATGAGACCATTTTTAGATTATTCCCTAATTTAATTTAATAGAGGCTGAGGGTGCAGTATAGAACTTTATTCCATGTGCTGTAATATTAAATATTTGTATGTGTAGGACTCTTCCATGCCTGAGATGAGAACAGCAGTAGGAATTCCTTATTGATCTGATGTCTCTTCAAGATTAATGAGAAACGAAAAACAAAGGAAAAACTGTCTTTAGGTTTGCCAAAAGGTGAAGAAACATTTAAAGTCTAAACTTACATTATCAGATTTATGAATATGAAAAAGATTAACAAGGCCCAGTGTTACCAAAGGCCAGGGGAAATGTCCTTCCAGAGGGCAGTTTGACACAGCAAATCAGTTTTTAGGATTGTATCTTAAGGAAATAATCACATAGGTATAATAAGCCCAAGGATATTTATCAAAGCATTAAACAATGGAAGAGGAATTGTTACCGAAACCAAAGTGGGTTCCCTCCTAGCGAGTTAAATCAGACTCTCCACCAGAAGTAAGTTATCTGACAAAGTAAGGTATATTTGCAGCAAATAGGAGACCATAAGGAATTGCTTCCAGAGTCATGGCATCCTTGAACAAAGAGAAGCAGGGACATTTATTTCAGATGGGAAATGAATGTTCAAAAGGGAGAGGTGGATATTCAGGTGCACAGGTTCAGTTGGAAAACATGAGTCAACACAGGAAGAGCGTCGG